>NW_006441955.1:3472037-3477902 GCF_000325575.1 Pteropus alecto
CGCCCCCACACCCACCCCACTCTGCCCTCTGGCTGTTATTGCCCAATCTTATTCTTTTTTCATCAGGCTGCCTAACTGACCAGAAAATGCAAACACATCCCTAAATGTGTGCAACAGCCACCCACCCCCCAATCTTCTTCCCCTCCTTCCGGGAAGCCGGGCCCTAGCGCCAGCCTGACGAGCAGCACTTAATTCTTTATTGAAAACCATTAGCTGGAGTTCAGTTCTCTGAGCCCCAGTTTCAAATTACCCACAGGAAACGCCATACCGAAAGAGAGTGGTTTTCAAGGGCAGAGCCATCTCCTCTAAGAGGCTGGCTCCAGGACCCTGACTGTGGAGACTTGTTTATTTTGAGAGACAATCACAACAACAACAGCAACAGCAGCAAACATTTCAACTTCTAGATGCATAAGAGCTGACACACACCCTCCTCCTCTTCTCTCTCTTTAACAATAGCCTAGTGCAGTGGGTCTGGAAGGAAGTATTAGCACCCCATGATGGAAGAGAACACCAATGGCCTCAGGGTCACACCAGCACACAGAAGTTGAACTAGGCTCCAGATCTCCCTGCCAGTGAGCCCATGACTTTATTGTCAAGACACTTTATAGACCACCCACAGTGAAGCCTGACCTGCGAGAGGCATAGCAGGGGGACAGGTGAAGGAGATGGGAACCCTGCCCTTGATAAGCTATCTACTCTGATTAGAAAGGAAACATTAAAAAACAGCCCTAGTCCAGGGCCTCAGAGACCCTAGTTCTATCCTGGGCCCGCCACTAACTCCCTGGCACATTGCAGAGTTAATTACTATTCATAAGACATGCAGGGAGAGCTAAGACTAAGGGAAAATGGATAGAAATCTGTCAAGATTTCTAGCCAAACTGAAAGGAACTTCATTCATTCATTCATTCATTTTTAATTGCTTAAGGTCACTTATGTGCCAGACACTAAGCAAAGTACTTTGCAAATAATTCTCACTGACGCCTAACAGCCTTTTTAGGTAGGTACTCTTACTGTCTCCATTGACCAACGAAGAAAGTGAGGATCAGAGAATTTAGGTAACTCGCTCATGATTGCACATCAGTGGTGGAATTTGAATTCAGGTCAATGTGACTTCATAATCCCCACTGCTTTTTTGTTACCATTATAGTTACAGTTCTGCAAACAACTGCACAGTGACCCAACAAGAACACAGAGAATAAAGGCCTGTGTGGGTCTCTGGGAAGGTTTCCCAGAAGTGGCAGCATCCAAGTTGAAAGATGGGAGAGACTTGGCTAAATGAAAAGGGCAGGGGAGAAAGTTTTATGAAGGGGCAATAACACAGGTCTGAGTTAAGCACAGAGGGTACAAAGGGACACTGCCTTCTGGGGGTATGCAGCCTAGGAGAGAAAGGGAAACATGTCAAATGACTTAGTATTTGAGGCAAACTGGGCAAAGATTTTTATCCAAAAACAAAGAGCTTTCTGCTTGTGCATCTCACCTCCTTCTCATAGCTGCCCAAGAAGCATCTGAACAAGGAGGTCCTTGGCTATGAGAGGGACAGAGCTTTGGCCTCAGAGACCAGGGGCCTGCCTCCCAAAGCCTGTATGACTTACCATGTCTCTGAATCTGGGTTTTCCCTTCTCTACAAAGGGGCCACTAATACACACTTCCCAGCACTGTACGTTAGTGTACCTGAGAGTGAAAATAATAGAGATATTGGGTTTTATTTCAATTTTACCTATGTGGGGCATTAATAACTTGCCCATGGACATATCCAGAAAATTCTTGATCTGAAATTTGATCTCAAATCTGGTGGACTCCTCTGCCTCTCTGTCACTTCCACCACAGATCCTGGTTTAGCCCTCTGGAGTCTAATATGATAAGCCTGCTCCTCTGCCCACCCCTTTGAATGGATGAAGACAACAGCTGCGTCCCCAGATCTCCTCTTCCCATTCAAACTCTCCTAGATTTTCACCCAGTACAATTTCCCAACTTTCAATGGGTTTAGCTGTCCTTGAAGAAGAAAGAGGAAAGAACAAACAATATGAGTGCCTAGTGCCCCGATCAGATGTGAAACATGACCTGCTCAGAACCAACAGCCAGAACCTCAGCAAACTCCGTATGAAAAATAATAGTCACAGCCTGTTTGTCTCTCTCAGTCCATAAACTGCCACGGCCAACCTGGACATCAGCTTTGAAACCCAAGGGACCTGTGTCCACCCATCTCTTGTCTCTTCCCTGCCCTTATTTGAGCTGGATCCATTTTCTTAGCCACCTTGCTGAACGTGGTGCACCTTCATTCCAGAAAATGCTGACCTCTGCTCCAAGCCACCTTGCCGGCAGTTTCCCAGACATAGTTCAACTGTTTATTTATTTATTTTTGTGTTAGCAAAGAGAAGAAAATCACATCGGCCTAAAATGAATACTAATGAAATGCCTTCGTTAGCTTCTTTTGTGATAAGAATGAAAAATTGGATTTCTGCAGAATTGCAAGCCCTGTTATTTCTTTCCTTTCCCCCAACCTTATTTGTTTTTTGTTTTTTGTTTTTTGTTTTTTGGTTTTTTTTTGCCCTTTCCTCTGATAGGAAGATTGAGGACAGGAAAGAAGGAGACTAAAGTCATTTTATTTAAAATATCTGCATTTTTAAGGGCGCCTTTGTTGCAGAGGGATGTGGCGGTGCAATTTCTCTAAACCCACTTTTCTCAGCCTGTAAAGCAAATGTACCTATTTGTCCTCTGCTGCAACAATGCCAGCTGCATTCAATCAACTGAGAAGCTGCAAGCCATAAACCTTCTTCCCCAGCTGGGGGCGGGGGGGCGGTGAGTGGGAGAGGGAGCAAGCAAGAGAGGAGGCACGCCATAAAAATTCATCAGAATAATGTAGGGATGAGACGCGCTCCGATCACCGGCAAGCAATCAACCAATCACTCATCCCATGGCATTTACAGCACGTCTCATTCCCCTGTTCCTTAAGGACAATTGATTTTTCCTGATTCCATTAGCATAACGGTGTGGAAAATGTCTGCAGTGCAATATTTCTGGAAAGTTCCAACAAGTAGGCTGGGCACTGGAGTGTGACCATCTCCATAAAAGCTTCCTCGGGCTCTGCGGCAGACACACCACAGTCACTGCAAAAGGCCCAGAGAGAATGGTACAGTCTCCAAAACTTGGGGGCCAAGGGCACCTCAGGATGTCAAAGCAGGTAACTGGCACCAATATGAAACCCCTTATCTTCTCATCCCTGAACACAGAAGCATTCTTTTCTGCAAGATGGGGTACTGTGGAGTGGTAAGGAACAAACAAAGCCCATCCAGTCCAGGAGGGACTGTGTCACAGATCCTGGGTCCACTGGTGGCCTTCCAAAGCTCCTGGCTTTAGGAGCTGAGAAAAGAATTCTTAATGTGATTATTCCTTTGTGTGTGAACAGGAGGCTGCAAAAGTGGGTGCCCAGGAGCCATCATTCTACTCCTCTGTCACCTAGATCCCCACTGCCTTCTCCACGGAAACAGTGTATGCATGAGGGAATGTGAGGAGTTTGGGGCCATGCAGAACAGTGTTCAAATCCTGGCTCTTCTTTTTATTTCGTGTGTGGCCATGGGCCCAGTTAATTAACCTCTCTGATCCTCAATTTCTCTTTATGAAAACAAGAGACCTCATTACTTCAGAGGTTGTTGGGAGAATTAAATGAGAATATGTGAAAAACACCTATCATGGTGCTAATGTGTAGTGACTGTTCGACAAATCAAATTCTCCTCCCTCCCTCTTTCTTTCTCCAGATTTCAATTCCCTCTTGTCCACCTGCAATACAGTTCTCTCACGGTGTCAGCTTCAGCTGGTCAAGATGGTGAAAATTTCCAGTGCCAAAAGGAAACATACAAAACCCAGAATGTGTTCATCTGCTCTTTCAAGTCAGATAAAAACCTGGTTCTACCTTTTAGGATGTGATTGGAGAAACTCCTTCCTCTTATTCAGTCTCCTGAGTCTCTTGTCTCTTCTCTCACCCTCTTCTCTCTTCTCACATTACACCAGTGGGCTCTTCTGAAAAATATACATGTGACCTTGTCGTGCCCCTGCTTAAAACCCCTCAACAGTTTCCTTCAAGATTCAGCTCAGGCTTGGCCTCCCCAGGAAACCTTTGACCCCATGACCCCGTGCACATCTCACACTTTGTTGCAATTACCTGTGTCCATGTCTTCTCCGACCAGGACAGAGGGCTCCCTAAGGGGAGTTTTCCAATTCTATGTCCCCAGCACCTCTCACAGCACCCAATACTCAGTGTTTGTTGTGAAAACCATCTTATAATGGCAGGGCCAATCTCATTGGTTTAAGGCTCTAGGTTTATTTCAGTGTTTACAGGCTGTGTGGGTGCTGGCCATGGTCCTGAATCTCTAAGCATAGAGAAGAAATAAAGAAACCTCGGGTGCAGTGAAAACTATCCATATCTATTCAGATAACCTCTAAACAGCCTGCCTTTACAGAGCAGAAGGAGGGCAGGGATTCTCGAGACTTAAGTTCCAGTCCTGACTCTGCTGTGAATACCCTACTCAAGACCCCAAAACTTTCTGGATCTCCATTTTTCTCATCTGTCGGATAGGAACAAAACCTGACCATCCTGTGTCACAAGAGTGTTCTAAGGATTTCAGACATGATGTCTGGGAATCTCTTTGTAACCTTTTTTTTTAAAGTGCCTGCCTTGGAAGTCTTCTAAGATTCCTTCCAGCTTTCAGTGCTCACTGATCAAGTTAGCTGCACTGACCACTTCCACTTCCTTACCTCCAACTTTCTCCTCAGCCTCTTCTTGGGTGGCTTCTGGACAGATCACTCTAACTAAACAACTCTCAGTAATGACCTTATGCTGCTAAACCCATTTGTATTTTTCTTTCTTTTTTCTCCCACTGATATTTTTCAATTCTTATTATACTTGATCTAGGACTGTGTTTTTTGCTGACGAGCACTTATCTCAAGACGTAATTATACATTCATTTGTGTGACTGTTTTATTAATATTTGCTCCCCAACAAGGCTGCGAACTCTATGAAGTTAGGAATTGCATCTGTTTTTGCTCACCATTGCAGCCCCAGGACCTGGCATGATGCTCACAGGGCGCAGCCTCACACCCCCAATGCATCTCTCTGTATAGAACAATTTTTTTAAATGGAAGCTAAGACACACTATGCATCGGACAGGCACACACACACATGCACACGGGTGTCTGCTCCCAACGTGCCCAATGTGCCCAGAACAGACCTGGCCATGTCCAGCACTGACTAAAACACTGACAGAAGGCCTGGACTGCTCTGGAAATCCCAGAGTCAACTCCCCAATGCCAGAATTTCTGCCTGATGGGGCTTGGACATCTGAGGAGATCTCTGCCCTCTTGAGAAACATGGAGGAAAAGATGGGGACAGTCATGGTGCCCAGCAGCATAAGCACAGAGTTATCAAGAGGTAAGTGTTGTAGGATAAACTCTGGGGAGACCATTGAGCCCAGATGCCTTGCTGTATGGAGAATGAAAACCACAGCCAGAAGGTAATGCGATTTAAGTTCTCACAATAAGTTAGTGTCCTCCATAGCTCAGAAAGAGCAAGAGTCATGAAGTGTGCCCTCTCACATCCCCTGGTCTCCCTGCTCTATGCCATCATGACCCCTGGGCTGCCTTCTACCATAACATATGTCTGCTTAGATTGCCTTTTCTATTCACATATCTGCCTCTCCTTGGAGGGCAAATATAGTATCTGGTTAATCTTTGTACTGCCAAGGCCTAGCTCAATGCATGATGTGTAAAAGAGGTCGGCCAACGTTTCTTGAACAGACACTGAATTGAATAGATAGGGGCAGTGGATGTTGAGGTATAAGAAGGCTGACTGAGAACAACAGAGAACCCCAC
>NW_006441955.1:3478052-3506798 GCF_000325575.1 Pteropus alecto
AGAAAGCCAGAGCCATCCCATAACCTCCTAAGAATGACAGAACTTCATTTTGCGATTCTTCCTTTCAAGTACACAAATCACAGAATACATCTGCATTTGAAATCCAGGGAAATTAAGGTTCTTTCATCTATTCTATAGGGAAGCAAAAACAGAGGCTTTGTAGTCAAAACCCCCTAAAATGATTTCCAGCTTGTCCACTTACAGCTGTATACTCTGAGTCTACAGTGTGGATTTACAAAGATATAGAAGCTATTAACTTTGCCTTCAAGGAGCTTGCAATCTAGAAATAGTAAAAAGACATGTCTACAAGAACTCTAATCCCAGGTAGAATGTGATTAAAAGCCTCCAAAGAAACAATGGGGAAGGTCACAACCAACTGGGTTCAAAAAGCGTTTATGGAGAAAATAGCCTCTAATCTGAGTCTTGAAAGATGCATCAGATTTCAATGGCAAAGAAAGGGAGAACATTCTGGTGAAGAAGGAAGAGGGAGAGCATGGGGCACATTCCATGAATGGGAAGAAATAAATCTGTTTGACTAGAGGGTTTAGAGTACATGTGGAATGGAAGTGGGAGCTGAGACTATAAATTTAAATTGGGCCAAAATAAAGAGGCTTAAATGTCAGTTAAATACCCAGAGAGGTTAAATAACTTGTTCAAGAACACACAGAGTCAGTGGAGGGTCTAGGACTGGACTCCAGTACTCTCCCTCTTCACCACTCTGCTCTCATCTTCAACATGAATAATGACACAGCCATTGACAAAGCACATGGAAAAGAAATAATCAGAATTAGTGTGGCTGGCTATGGGGAAGGGACTTAGAAATTCCAACTAAAAAAAAAATGTGAATTATTGGGTGAAATCAAGAAAACATGGTCTGCCCCACATCTCTACAAGTGGCATATTCTAAGTATGCCTATCAAAGCCATGCTTAGAATAACTCACTTCTGCAAATGAACACAACCCTTTGCCATGGGCAGTTCATATTAATACATGTAGTATCAATTAAACACCTGTATGGCAATTTTTTTCTTTATAAATATTTACCTTTGCTAAGACTTTTCATGGAAAATGCAAAGGTAAATTTTGGGCCAATTCACAAATTCTGAATTATCACAAATTATAAATTTATTAGTATAAAGAAGTTTGGAACCAGGTTGATGGATTGAAATATTCAGCAATTTAGAATATTGTATCAGAATATTTCAGCATCTCCCAGGTTCTGGCAAATCAGCTTATTGGAATGGCATCATGGGCTCAGCCAAGGACCTGCTCAGACACTGCTTGGCTGTTTGACTCTTTGACTTTCATTCTACATTTCTGGGCTCATTTCATACTGTGAAGATAACAAAAATGAGATAATAAATTTTGAGTTTATTACAGATCTCATAGTCTAGAGATCTGCAATGAAAAAAAAAAAAAACAAATAAAATAGGATATCCCAGCTCTGCATGGAGGGTTCCAGGTCATAGAAAGATAGCTATTTGTGTATTGACAGTAAACATGAAGTCACCTTTTCTTCCTGCCTTCCTGAGAGGCACTAAGCTTGCCCTTTTATATAAGTTATCTCTTATTATTGTGAGATAGGTTATTATGTCTCCATTTTACACAAGAGGAGACTGAAACTCAGGTTAATAACTTGCCTAAGGTCATATGGCAAAGAAACGGTAGATCCAGATTCAAACTGACACTTCTCTAAGGGTAAAGCCTTATAGACTCCATCTCTCACTTACATCACCTTCCACTTGAAGCCCAGTGAGTGTCACCATGGAAACCTAATCTGCATACCCACCTTGGAATCCTGGGATTGCAGGGTCTTTCTACAGTGGGGTTCCAAGAACCTTGGGGAAAAATGGTAAAGGGAACATTAAAACTGATGTTCACATAAGTCCCAAACTAGAAGAGGAAATAAAAGCTGTCTAAACCCAGGATGGAGGACTAAGGTGGAAGAAAGATCATCTGAGGTAAGAGAAAGTTCAACAAGAAAGTTGAAATGCAAACGTTTCACTGGGAAAACTTAGGAGCCCTGGGGTTCGCAAGGTTGAGAGGGGAGCTCCAGCTCAGGAATTCAAAAGCAAAGTGGGATTTGCTGTATAATCTGGGGATGCTCCATCTTGGAACCTTGGGACTGCCATTTTGTGGCCATGTCGTCTTGGACAAGTCACCAGTCTTTCGAGCCTTAGTTTCCTGATCTGTAAAATGGAGGCCACATCACTTGATTACTGTACATACAGCAGAAGCTAATGTATTAGGGCTGGAGTAGACTTTGGTCTCCATCTGTACAAGGAAACTCCTCCCAGTTCTGATGCGCTGCAGTCTTATAACTCAAACAACTTCCTCCATCCTCCTGTGACCACCCCACTTAGGTGCAGTCCCTCATGGGCCCCATTTGTCTATTCCATGAAACAAAAAGTGACCTCAGGATCATCAGGGAAGAGGAGTTTGTCCTCCTGCCTTCCACTACTCCCACAGAGCTAAGGATTCCAACATACTGGCTATAGAAAATGCCAACCCAGAGCCTGGGCTAGGGGTCCGGTTCAAATTCCAGCACAACCACCACCAGCTTTAGCAAGTCACTTCACTCATTCAAGTCTCAGTTTCCTCATGGGGATCACAATCTCTACTCCAAAGGGTTTTGGTGAGCATGATGAAAATCCCAGCACAGAGCAGATACTCAAGGACAGGCAATTTCACATTCTTTGTTATAGAGAAGTACACTGATAGAGTTTCATTAGGGTAAAAAAAATCTTAACGTTCACTTTAATTCTGAGCCCTGAAGGCCTTTAGCAGGGCTGACAACTTCGTCTGGAGGATGGTAAATATTTGTCTATTTCAGAGGCAGCATTTATCTTCTTAGGTGCTCGTGCCAGTCCTCGTGCTGACAAGCCACTTGTTTATTTATTACCCTAATAACAAATAGATTGTCAGGCCCAGAGGCTCCAACACACACTATCATTGAGTTTGGGCCTGCTTCAAGCCCCAGACACCCAGGCCCCAGCTGGCTCTAAGGAACCTGGGGAGCTGGGGGAAGAGGGCCAGTAGGGACCTGGCCCTTCCATGTCCTGCCATTTATTTTTTCATTTGTTCTATCCAAGAACTGTCCTTATAAAGCTCACACTTTGAGCCTTGCTCTGGGATGGCCCTGGGCTCTGGAGAAGAGCCACACACAGCCATCGTCCTCAAAGGGCTCGCATTCTAGAGAGAGGAGATGATGATGTTAAAATAATAATAACAATAACAATAATACATAGTAGCAGCAAACACCTACCAGGTGCTGTGCAAGTACTGTATACATAGTAACTGATTTGACCCAACCCACAAATAGACACTATTATCCCTATTTTACTGATGAGAAAACTGAGGCACAGAGAGGTTAAGGGACTTGCCCAAGCTCATCTCTATAAAAATCACTGCAATACAAAGCAAGGGTAGATACCCAAAACTACAAAATTATATAATAATAATACACATTTTTTGGTGACAACCACATGGTCGCCCAGCTATTCCAACCACATGCCAGGCACATTCCTGCCTTGGGGCCTCTGTACTTTGTTTTTCTCCTAGAACAGTCTTCCCCCAGATATCCACCTCACTTACCTCCTTCAAACCTTCATTCAAACATCATCTTTTCAGTGAGACTGGTCCCATTTACAGTTGCAGCCCCCACCTGATTCAACCAACCCCTTGTTTAATTAACTTCCAGAGCACTAACCACCATCTGTCATACTACATATTTTACTTTTATTTATGTCCGCCTCTACCCACTAGAATGTACCTCCATGGGACCAGGTTTTTTCCTGTCTCGTTTTCTGCTGCATTCACAGCATGAAGAGCAGAGCCTGGCACATAGAAGGAGCTCAGTTTCCTAAATGAATAAATTGAACCTTATAATTTGAAGACAGCATCTCTGCAGCCTGCCCCTGAACTGCTGGTCTCCCTCAGGATCCAGTCCGTGGGTCTCCCTCTGGGTGACACACTCTCACTGGGGGATCTTACACTCTCCTGTAGCTTTAGGTTCTTCCCTCCCCTGAGGACTCTGGCATCATTATCTCTAGACCAGAGCCCACTCCCCAAACACTGTGCTGTTTCACTCTCATGCCTGTCTTGGGGCAGCTCCCTCTATCTGAAATGTCTGTGCTTCTCTCCCCACCCTTCACAATCCAACTTGGATGTCACCTCGTCCATGCAGCCTTCTCTGAGAGGCCAGGAGAGGGCATCGTGTGGACCTGGACACAATAAACACTGAGGCCTATTTGGGGAACAATGAATCTCATAGCTTCAGGGTCCCTCACTCAGTGCTGGGTTCCTGGAAGCTCCTGTAGGTGATGAGCTTACACTGGCTTTGAGAAGATGGCATGTAATTGTCCATGGCTGGGGCCCTCACTGTGTCCTTCAACAGACAAACATTGCACCTGGACTCTCAGGAGCTTAGTCAGAAGGTGCCTGATGCCTGAGAGTGTGGAGACTTCCATTTATGTGATATACTACAGAGGAAAAGACCTTCCCAATGCCTGAAGCATCACCTCCTGCTGCTGATCACAGAGGTGAGGGCTCCAACAGAGATATTTGGAGCTGGTTTGAGGCACCGTGGTATGGTAGGTTAGCCCACTGGATCCTAGAACCAGGTTGTCCTGCTTCTCTATCGTATCCTACGACTGAGACCATACACAAGTTACAAAATATTATTTGCCTCAGTTTCCCCATCTGTAAAAAGGAATATTTATTACAACTACCTCATAGAGTCATCGTGAGGACCGAATGGGTTATTATATGTAAAGAACTTAAGACATGGTAAGCACTATTTCAGTTTGGGTTATTGTTGTTGTTGTTATTTACACGTCGGTTTGGCAGGAGAAGACCAGCAATGAGAAAGAGCGATGACAGGGCATTGCTCCTTCAGGAGGGTAGTGGCCTGTAGGAGGTGATCCTAGAGCCAGAGCGAGGCTCCTCTGAGTAGTCCTTTAGGGCTCCACTCCAGCCTACCTTCTCCATTCTCCAAGGAGCCCTCCCTGACACTGGGCCTTTGGAGGTCCCATGGCAACCCTACCTCTATCATGACCCCATGCTGTCATTGTCTCTTTATGTACCTGTCCCCAATCCAGGCTGTAGACCCCAAATGGCAGGGCCCACCCTCATGCAGCTCTGGAGCCTCCATGGTGCCAGGAAGCACTATGGGTTCCATAACTAAGAGGAGCTCCCCAAGTCCTCTCCTGCTACCGCCCACGGCCTGAAATCTAAAGCTTTTAGTGTCTGCCTCCAAGCTAGGCCCCAGGGAAGAGCCACACCTTCCCATATTATCAGGCCTGGGCATCTTGGAGAAACGACTTCTGTTACTTTCAGATACCAGGGCCTCCAAAACCACTGTGACTGTTCATGATCTGGAAGTCAGGACCTGGGAGGAACCTGGGGTGTTTGTGTAGTAGAGAAGGATGAGGAAGAGCCCATTCCCTCTTAACGGCTATTCTGGGTGAAATGAGACATTTCAACCAGCTGGACCATTCAGGAGCCACGTACTATGCCTAGTATAAACTCTTTACTTTCTGGACAGTAAGAGGGCTGAGAGTCCTGCAGGTAAGGCCAGAACAGCTACTCAGTATAAAAATGTTTCAATATTTTGGTAGTCAGCATGGCTCTATTGGTACAGCCCAGCCTTTACACCTGAACACAACAATGAAGGAGACCGAGGCCTTGTCCTCCAGGAGTTTACTACTCAGTGGAAAACTAAGGGGCAGACAGAGAGGTAAATACCAGTTACCACCCAATGAGACAAGTGTTGTAAAAGAACTGCACGCGAAGGTTGATGGGAGTCCAGTGGAAGAGGACCTGGGCTGTTTAGGAAGAGGGCGGTATTTTGTTAGGCCTTAGAGCTTTAGACAGGTAGATGAGAAGTACCCAGAACTGCAGGCAAAGTGAGAACAGCAAGGGCAAAGGCCTGGAACCTGGAATGTGTGGGGGACATGGAGGGAATGGGACCAGCAGGGAATGTGAGAGATGATGGAGGAAGGTCAGGTAAAGTTCAAATTGTGCAGGATGAGGATTATATGCCTGACCAACAAATTTGGAGTTTTATTCAGTTGGCAGAAAAAAAGCCAAAAGTGTTTTTTAGACAAGTGAAGTACATAGCAAAAGAAAAGAAAAAGAAAAAAAAAGAAGAAAGAAAACTGATTCTGGCTTGAATGTGGAGGGTCAGTTGGAGGGGGCCAGGTGGGAGGCAGGGAGGCCAAGCAGAGGCTGCTGCAAGGCCTCCATCAGAGAGGATGAGGGCTGGGCCAGGGTGTGGAGTGGCCAGTGAGGTAGAGACTAGGGAAGCTGGGAGATGCGAGTGGGCAGCAGCATCTCAGAAGAACATTAGCCACATTAGGCCAGACTCAGCCAACAGGAATGGTTCAGCTTCTAGTTTGATGGAACCTCAAAGGCATCTGAGTTCCAAGGGGAGCTTGATAGGTGAGGCATTTAATCCTCATGCATTTAGTCAACAAACAGGGGAAGATTACTGGTGGGTCCCCTCAGTACAGCTTCCAGGCCATGGCTATCCATCTAAGTACCTGTTGTAACTCCCAGACCTTTAAAAAGAAAGAGAGAAGTAGCCCCAACTCACTGCAGAAGGTTCAATGACTATTTATCTTTCAATAAGGGGACTCTGTGGGTCAGACCAGTTCTTGGGGGCCCCTGGATTGTCATTCATCAAAGAAGAGCTGCAAAACATGGAATCTAAAGGCAGAGCGCAGAAAGATTTCTGGGCCAGGAGTCCTGCTGCTGCTACCACTAATTGGCTGTGTGACCTTGGGAAAATCAGTCCCCTACCCCTTAGCTTCTGTTTCCTTGTCTTTGGAAAAGGACCATTCGGCCCTTCACCTGAGGATAGCACCTCTGTTCTTGGCCTATCTTCTGCTGTGTGATAACAAGCCAGCTACCCAACCCTTCATCTGGCATGCAACAAGGGCAACCATTAATTAAGCACCTATTGTGTACCCAACTCTGTAAAGGAACCACACACACACACATACACACACACACACACACACACACACACACACACCCCTACAATGCAGAAGGACACTATTACCACATTTTAGAAATGACAAAATAAGACTCAGAGAGGTTCAGTCTTGTTTGAGATGAAGGGCAAATTTGGATTTAAACATGGATTTGTTGGATGCTAACATGTACAAGTTTTCTGCAAGGCCATGCAGGCTTCTGGGTACAAGAATGCAAATGAGTCTCAGAAGGACTCAAGATTCTTTGTCACAGTCAGCAAATTGGAGGGCCCTTCTCAGTGCTTTCTCTTCCTCTCTGAAATATTCACAAACCACCTGAAATGGCACACCGACCGTTCACCTTCTCATACTTTAAAAAAAGTCTTTCTACTTCCACTGGAAAATGAAAATATAATTATGACCCCACCTCTTTATTCTTAGATTTAGTGGTTAAGAGTTTAGGCTTTAGTTTTATTCAGACCTGTCACTTACTGGCTGTGTGACCTTGTACAGGTCACTTAACTCTTCTGAGCCTTGAGTTCCTCATACATAAGCAAGGATGATGACAATTATCTCTTCCTCATAGGTTTGTAGTTAATCCATGCGTAGCATTGAGCTCCAAGCCTGATCCACAATATTGCTCAATAATAATATGGTCCACGGCACAGATTCTGGAGTCAGATTGGCTGAATTACGATTCCAGCCCCATGACTGGGTGACCTTGAGTGAGTTATTTAACCTTTCTGTGTCTCAGTTTTCTTGACCATAAAATAGGATTCTTATAGAACCTACCTCGCAAATGGTTGTGAAGATTAAAGGAGTTAATACGCGTCAAATGCTTGGAAAATATCAGGTGCATCATCGGCATTCAATAAGGGTTGCCTATAATTACAGATGATCCTCAACATCTATTGTAAGATATACCACAGAAACGTCTTTACAAATGCGTTGAGGCTTACGCAAATAACTGGCACCCTATAGGAAATAATTAGAACAAGGGAACTTAGATAGAGGAAGAAAGGAAGAAAAGGGGGCCTCAATTGAGATTACCAGGGTTAAAGGGCCAGGTAGATATTGGAATGAAAGGTTGCAAAGCAAAAGGAATTCATGGCAAGGTCTTGGCTAAGTCAAAAGGAAAAGACTCTCTCTCTCTCTCTCTCTCTCTCTCGGGCCAGGTAGATATTGGAATGGAAGGTTGAAAAGCAAAAGGAATTCATGGCAAGGTCCTGGCTAAGTCAAAAGGAAAAGACTCTCTCTCTCTTTCCCCCCGTGTCTGTCTGCTTCTCTCTCTCTCTCTCTCTCTCTCTCAGCGTTGGCAAAAAGCTCTCTGGTGACGTCCATTTTCACCCACAATCGCACACCCCCCCTCCCTCCCTCCCTGCCCCACCCCTTGTTATAAGAATAAAATAGAATGATGATGTGTGATAGAAACTGGCTAGCTCTTTACCAAACCCTTGTCCTCTTCTTCCTGGATACATGGATATACTATACTCCTCAGTCTTCCTGTCATGAGAAAAAACCAAATGACTGAATTCTGGCCAACAAAATGTGTGCAGAAACAAGGTGTGCCACTTTCTGACCTAAAGTGAAAAACCTCCGTGTTCTTTTCTCCTTCTGCCACTGGGTATAGATGAGAGAGTGCTCCCATAGCCACATGTTGAACTTGACAGATCCACAAAATGTAAGGAGCCTGGGTCTATGACTTGCCACTTAGAGAAGAGCTTCCTATTAATCAGGAACTGCCATTCTGGACTTGACCAGAGGATGAAATAGACTTCTATAGCGTTTGAACCATTATGCTTTCATGGATTTGTTTGTTGCAGCGGCAAGTGATATCCTAAATAATGCTAATGTTTGCAAAGAGCTTAATACAGTTCTGGAACACTCAGTTCATGGTAGCCAAGAATTCAGGAGGCCAGAAAGGCCAACAACATTGCAAGAGATCATAAGATTTCAAAGTTTATGTTGGTTCCAGAAAAATAGACTTTTATTCCCTGTCTTTTCTAAACTCACAAAAGCCCAGTGGGACACATCTCTGGCTCTCTGAAAATTAGAATAAATAATTCCCATCTGATAGATTGACCCTGAGGAATAAAAAATAATAATAATAATAACTACCATTTTGTCAAGAGACTTATTGTGCATCAGGCATTTAACTAATAGCTTTACCTATGTTATCTTATTTCTTTCCCCAAAGCAAATCCCTCATTTTACAGATGAAGAAACTGAGACTAGGAAGTTAAGTAACTTGCCCAAGTCACACAGATAGTAAGTAGGTAACCAAGCCAGAACTTGAATTCAGGTCTGATTGACTACAGAGCCAGAATCCTTAACCACTAGCCTTCCTTGGGTGAGGGGATGCCCGCCAGGGCCCATCTCAGGCTGACTGGTTTTTATACAGGACTCTTAGCTGATAAGGGAGGACAGTTAGGTCTGCGGTCACAAGGGCCAATAAGTTGAGTCTCAGTGCAAGATTTTGGGTATTGCTGGCTTAATCCATCTCTCTAGCCTCAGCCCCATCTTCAGTTCCTGGGACATGGCCAGCTGCTGCCAGACCGGCATTGGTACAGCATGTAAAACACTGAAAAGAAAATAGAGGAAAACAGTTCAGCAATAGGAAGTAGGGAACTTCTCACCTCACTCCCTTTACCCCATGCCCAGACTCCCAGGAACCAGCTGGAGGTTGGACCCTGACTTTCCCCACAAGGTCACCTTCACGACAGTTCCACCAGGGCTCCGGCTGGAAGCACCCGCCAACGCCAGGCCGTGATGGATTACTGCTCGTTCTGGCTACTGTTCACTGCACAATCCAATCTAGGAGACACACATATTTCTCAATTCAGGGACTTCTTTTATTTTATGAAAAATCAGCCGGCCGCTCAGGCATGAGTGGCTGGGCTTGGCAAGCACTTGAATTTTGTGAGCCTTCTCTAGCCCTGCTGCCTTCCTGAATTCTCTTCTTCTGCCTTAGTCTACCTATTGCCCACTCGGCCCTGTAGAGCATAGAAGGAAGGAGACAGGTTTGGGAGTTATATAGTACTGGGTTCAAATCTCACTTCTGTCGCTTATTCTCTGAGAGATTTTGCACAAGCCACTCGCCCTCCTTAAACCGCAGTTTCCTGATGCATAAAGTAATGATGAAATTACCCACACTCCAGAGTTATTATGTGAACTAAATGAGTCATAGGTGTAGAGTTCCTGGCACAGTAGATAGCTCATCTGCACCTACTATGCACAAGAACTTATTCAATTTCCTCTTCTTCATCTCTTTTCTTTCTTTCTTTTTATTTTTATTATGGTAACATGGGTTAACAAAATCCAGTAAGTTTCAGGTGTACAATTCAACAGTAAGGCGCATATATATATTGCATTGTGTTTTCATTACCCATAGTTACATCTCCATCCTTTATCACTTGCTCTTCATTTTCTCTGACCTCTGCTCACCTTCCTTCTCCCTTCTTCTCTCTTCTCTGCTTCAGTGGGGTTCATGTGAATCTTAAAACTTCCAGAGGATGTCTCAGACTGCTCTGTTCTAAAAGTTAGAGCAACTATTACCACAGGCCTCTCTGAACTAAGTTTATTCTTTATTTTCTGCTTTTATCTGGACAACTACAGTCTATCTAGTGTTGTCATTAGGACAAAATCCTATGCCTCAGACAATAGTGATCCTGAGACTGTGCCACTGACTTCTGGAAAGATTGATTCCAATTGTCACTACTCTTTTAAATTCTAGTAAATCATTGTTCCCAGCTCTTCACCTGCTCTTTATACTTAACCCTTCTAATTTGAATGTGATACTCAAATGTGATACTTTGTGCCTGCTCAAAGAGGTAAGAAAGTATTCTCTTGTGGGAAATGATCAAGAGATTATCTTTAGCAGCCTGATCTGTCCCATGAGCTCAAGTTCCCCACGACTTCATGGATCATTTGAGTCATCTTAATGATAAACTTTTAAATGGGCAGAAATTGAAAAATATGGGTGGTTAAGTGTATAGTCAAAGCTGAATTAGTGCTGTAAGAGAAGATAAAAAGTGAGCAAGTCTTTATAAGACATCGTTAGGTCTCCTTTTGCTGATGCCAGAGACCCTGGGTCTGAAACAGCCACACCCTGAGCACTGACACCAGCAGCCAGAACAGAATCAGAAGCTCTGAGGTGCCTAACTTAACTGTCACACGTGTCAACACCAGAACACAGCATCTTCCCAAACACCCTTGACTTCTCAAGTGGACCTTCCCCACTCAGATGCCTACCCATTCTTCAAGTACCACAAAAATCTACCTTCCCCTTTCCATTCACATTGCCTCTACCTATTCCCATCATCTCTCACCTGGGTCACTGCACCGGCTTTCTTCCTGCTCTTTTAGCTACCCCTCCCCCAGACCTCCCTGCACAGCAACAATGATCTTTACAAAATGCAAATCTGACTATGTCCCTTTATACCTGAAAACTCTCCAATGTCTGTCACTATTCTCAGACTAACCAGCAAATATTTTCTATAAAGTGTCAGTAACTATTTTAGGCTTTGTGGGCTATACATACTCTGTTGTAACTTCTCAACCGGGCCATGGCAGCAAAAGCAGCCACTGACAATAAGTAAACAAATGGGTGTGGCGTGTTTCAAGAAAGCTCTATTTACAAAAACAAGCAGTGAGTCATATTTGACCAACGAGCCATAGTTTGCCAGTCTCTTTGATTTATACCAACTCACAATACCCTGAGTGACTTGGCCACTGCCTCACAGAGGGTTGCCTCATCACTCACCACGCAATGATGTTTGTGTTACAGTCCAGCCACACAGTACACCTCAGTTCCTCCAAACAAGCTGCATTTTAACAAGCCTCTACATCTCTGCTCATGCTGTTCCTTATGCCTGTAACTTTACCTCACTACACCCTTCTCAACTCAGAAGTCTCTCAGTCTTTGAAGAGATATTTGGTAGTATTTATCAAAATTTGAATTTTGAGTAGATCCAGATGTTCCGATAGGAAATTACTTTCAAGATATATTAAGGAAGCAAGATGAAAAAGATTGTGTATAATAACCCCATTTGTGTAAAAAAAGGATACACATCCATACATACACACACACATAAATGCTTGATATATAGAGAGCATCTGAAATTATACAGAAGAAATGTAACAGTGATTACCTCTGGGAGGTGGAACTGCAGTTGAAGCACTGGAGCAGGGTTGCCAGGTATGCTTATAAGGCCTGAGTACTATGCAAGCCCAGGAGGAGCCATATATCTAGACTACAATGGCAATGGTGTGCCCTGGAGTTGTCCAATACAACGGCAGCTCTGATTTTGGAGAAGATAAACTTTTTATTGCCTACCCTTTAATACTATTTGAATTTTTACAACACCAAAGCCTGGAACCTGAGAGTCAACCCTGATTTGAAGACTGCACTATAGCTGTCTGCCTGCTTGCCAGGCTATAAGTCTTTTGAGGAAAAAAAGGTTACTTTATTCATAGCACAGTGTAAATCACGCCATCGAAGACGAGTGAAGATACAGAGAGAACACAGATTAATCTGACTTGAAGCTCAGTTCTTGCCAGAGAAAAAAGCAAGGAAGGGTACTTAAGCAAAAGGGAACAGCGAATGCAAAGACATCAATGGGTAAAAGAAGTCGCATACCCAGTAAATGTTCAGAGTAATATAGCGAAATAGACTGCAGTGCGCAGGTGGGTATTAGTTCCTCGGACCTACTGTGTGCCAGAAAGTATGTTGAACAAGTTATGGTCTTCTGTGATTCCAATGCTCTCAGGCAAGGAGAAAAGATAAGAACAAGTTCAGATTCCCTTAATATAATGTAAAAATGTTGTTGGCATCCCGGAGGCCAGATGCAAGAGACAACTTCCGATGGGTGCTATAAGAGAAGGCTTCTTGAAGAAGGTGGCAGGTAATATGATGCACAAAGGTACAGGACTTTACCAGGCAGAGATGGAACAGAGTAGGGCAGAGAGAGTGACATGTTAAGCACAGGAAGGGAAATAACAAAGCCTAGAACATGCTCAGGTTGCTGGAGCATAGAGCCACATAAGAGGAAGGTTATAGATGAAGCGAGCGAGGGTAGTTGGCTAGATGGGGTAGGCTTTGAACAGGAGGCCAAGGATGCTGGCCTGTTGCCACAGCATTGGTAGTCTGGGTTTCCAGCTGACATTCTCGGAAGCTGAGGGTCATTATACAGGACATTAAGTGACTAATGGGCCCATCCCAGTGCCTTGTGCAGCCTGGAGCACAAATGTTTTCCAAATGCTGTTTTTATCTCTTGGCAACAGTGAGGCCAAGCCCTCTGAGCTAAAAGCCCTTGCTTGCTGTGATTCACTCTCCTCTGCTGCCTATGGCCTAAAACCCTGAGAACTGTCTCCTCATCATCGTCACCACAGCCCAGCCCTAGCTCAGCCTAACCCTTCCCCAGAAACAAAGCCAAGCCCACACCTGCTCTCTCTGACCTCATTTCTTTCTTACTAATTGATCAGAGCACAATAATAGCAGGCAACAGGAGGACTAGTCCCTGATGGACAAAGGGCTCAGGAGAGAGCCTCAATTATTAATCTTGCACCAGCTGCTGGAGCCAACAATCCTCCTGGGTGCCCAGAAGAGTGGTCTGGTCCCAGGTGGGAATGGGATAGTGACTGAGTAATACCCCACAGCTCCTAGGCCACATCTGGAGACTCCAGGGCAGCAGGATCTGTTGCCTGGACTAACTGTGTGGGGAGACTTGCTGGCCATCTTGGCAATGTTGAGAGGCAGGCCATTTTGAAGACCGTGAGGACACCTTTCTGTGAATGATGTTTTTCTTGCTGCCTCTCATTCCCAGCCATGCCCTCTGGACAGAACCAGAAGGAGAAAAATAGCGGAGAGTTTTTCCAGCCATTCTGGCCAGGTCCAAGTCTAGTATCTCCCAATTTTTCTTTCCATGGTTCAAGTCTTTTCCCCATGGTTCAGATCAATGTCTTCCTAGCCATAGTCAAACTTCATATCCAAGCTTCACCTCCTCCAGGAAGTCTTCCCTGACCACTTCTGCTCTCCCTGGCTCGGTTCTCTGAATTTCTTTCACTCTGAACCACCATATGGAGTCCACAGGATTATAGATGGTTTTTCAGTGTTCTTTAATGTCAGTAAGCCAGCCACTGTAGCTCTGTAAACTTTGTAAGGACAGAACACCGTCTTCTCCTTGTTTGTGGAAAAAGGAAAGGCTTGGAATTGGAAGCCATAAGAACAAAGGTCAAGCCCGGCCTCTGCCACTAACAAGCCGTGTGACCTCAGAGAAGTTTTTCAACCCCTATGAGCCTCAGGTTCTCAATCTGCAAAATGAATAAAATAATCCCAGCCTCCCAAGTAGATTGTGATGGGCCAGTGGGGCTGTGCTGTCCCTGCCTACTGACCAGGGCCTCCACATTCCCTACTGGGTCCACTCCCTCCACTTCCCCCAAACACTCCCAGAAGAACCCTTTTTTTCCTAATAAAAAATGACATAAAATAATGTGAGTTTTGATGCTGATGTCACTTTGGGAAAAAAGTTCTAATGCTGCTGACGTCACTTTGGGGAAAAAGTTCTAATCAGGATGGGTTCCATGCTCAACAAAGGGGTACATAATAATACTACCTCTCAAAATGAGAGTCCCTGGTAGAGAAGTCAGGCATGATCCTGGATACCTTTTAGAATTCATAAGGCTTCAAGAAAGGACTGAGGGATGTGGGAGCTGAGGCAACCATCCCGAATTAGCCCAGGTCCTAGAGTCATCAAACACATGTTCAAATCCTACTTCTTCTTTGAAAGCTGTCAATTCCCCTCTAAGCTTTGATTTCCTCTTCTGAAGATAACACTACTTTGAAGGGATATTAAGAAGGAAAACGATCTCTGTAAAATGCCTGGCATATAGTGGACACTCAATAAATAGTAGATATGGGTTTTTGTTTTATGGGTTGTTTTGTTTTTTGTTTTTTGTTTTCTTTTTTTTGGTCCGCTTTCTTGAGGTATAATTTACATACCATAAAATTCACCAATTTAAGTGTATAGTTCAATGAGTTTTGACAAATGTATTCAGTTATGGAACCACTAAAACAAGCATGATATGAAACATTTCTACCACCCTTTTCATCACATTGTACTTATGCCCCTTTTCAAGCAATACTCTTCCTCCATTCATGGCAGCTAGCAACCACTGATCTGATTTCTGTCCTTATAGTTTTTCTTTCCTAGAATTTCATATAATGAAATAACACATTATGTCGTCTTTTGTGTTTTGTTTCTTTCATTTAGCATAATACATTTGAGACTCATCTATGTTGTTGAATGTATCTGTTCATTCCATTTTATTGATGAGTTGTTTTCCATTGTATGGGTGTACTACAATTTGTTTATCCTTTAGATGGACATTTGGGTTGTTCCTATATTTTGGCTATTATGAATAAAGTTATTATAAAGATTAGCTACAAAAGCCATGGTTATTATTCATTATGGAATCACAGAAAATCAGAGCTGGACAAGTCCTCAGAGATCACCAAGTCTAACACCTTCATCTTGAAGATAACAAAAATAACACTTCGAGAGAAAAGCTCATGGTTTAGCTCTTTTCTGCTCAAAGTGTGGTCCATAAATCAGCAGCATCAGCATTACCTGAGAGCTCATTAAAAATGTAGGATCTCAGTCCCCTCACCCCAACTTTCTGAGCCAAAATGTGCATGTTAGCATGATCCCCCCAGCTGTGTAATAGACACATTCAAATTTGAGAAGCACTGGTCTAGCAGACAAGAGGTGACTATGGGACTAGTACTAAGTCATTTTCTCCCAGGCCAGACCTGTTTTCTCTAAATCACGATTGGTAGTGGGGGTAGTGGGCAATGAGGGTTTGAGACTTAAGTTTCTAGAAAATCCTTTTTATCTGGCATGGGTCTGGCTGGTGTAGCTAAGGGCAAAGCTGCAGCTGCCTCTGTAGCCTCTTGGGGTCAGGGGGCCTCTCGGTGTCTGGGTCACCTTGGCTCCCAGAGGGCCTAGACTCCTTAATTGAAAATCATAATTATTTATTTAGGTAACAATGCTGTGGACATGCAGAATTAATGACAGCCATGTGGCCTAGGTTGAGGGAGGCAGAAAGGGGAGGCAAAGAAATGCTGGGTGGGGCTTTCAGAACCCAGAATTGTTCAATAAACTCATCTTCCACAAACATTCCTTAACTGTGTTAAGTCTATTAAATAGATACGTGTGATTATAAGCACACTTTCCTTAAACTGTTAGGGGAAATTATTATTATTTAAATTATATAATAAGATTTTATGATATTAAATAATAGCTATAAATTATTTCCAGTGTTAACAAGTTATAAAACAATCTGTCATTCTCATTAATGGGTAATAATTTCAGGATGGTAAGTTTAGAAGTGAAAATAACATTGCTAGTCATGAAATTTTCTTTTCTTCTGTAATTAGCTATTACAGTATGTTTCCCAGCTAGGAAACTAACAGACTGGTTCACTCTAAGATGAACAATCAACTAGCAAATGTAGAGCGCAGAGCCTCACGCTCTAAGAGGGAGGGTATTACTGATATTCAGATGTTCGCTGAATGTCCATGATGTTTTATTAACTTAAAGCAGAGAGCAGAAAGACATGGGTGAATACTTGCTCTCCGGGAGATTATAGTCTAATGAGGGTCGGGGATATATCTAAAACACAAATAAATAACCATACAAAGCAGTCTGCCCATGACCAGTGAGGGGTACCAAGTGTCAGTGCTATAGCTGAAGTCGTTAGGCAATACTTCCAGAAGGAAATAAGACTGAGCAAGGCCTTAAAAGAAAGAAAAGGAGAGAATGCACCGGAAAGGGAGAACAGCTTGAGCAGAGATATGGTGAGAAATACACAAGCTGCAAAACTTCTTGTATGGCGAGAGTATGGCATGGAAGAGGACAATGGGGTGAGATGAGTCCAGGCATGGAGTTGGGGCCCAGCACCCAAGCCAGGCTAAGAAAGTGAAGGCTCAATGTGATTGGATCTGTAACTTAATCGTAAGAAATTTATAGACCCATAATATTAAATCCAGGAAAAATCAATTTGCTCACATGGAGTATAGTCCATGTGTTACAATCACCTGGTTGCTTATGAGAAGTACAGATTCCTAGGTCCCATTTCAGGCCCAATTAATTAAAGTCTCTGGAATGAGGCCTGAGAATCTGCTTTAGTTTAAGAATGCTGATTTTAGTTTTGTTTGAGAACATTGATTATAAGCCCCTCATTTTCCAGAAGAGGAAATTGAGGTTTAAATGGCAAATGAATTTCTCAAAGGTCACATAACCAGTAAGAGGCAGATCCAAAACTGCCAGACTCCAGAGGCCATTTCAGGTCTCCTCTCTCACCAGATTGATTGGGGATATATTGTATTTTATTTAACAAACACCTATATAGTGCCAGATACTGTGTCCTTTAGAAATAGCCATAGGACAATTCTATCCATAGTCCCCCCAAGAAAAAGCATTCTGGTACTTTCTGCTTACCTTTCTCCACTCGCTACCCTCCAACTTCCTCTCCCACTCAAGCCTCTCAACACAAACCAGCCAAGACCAGTTTGGATCAGCCTTCAGAAGGCCTTCCTGTTGCTTTATAGAACATTAATTGTTCATCTTAAAATTTTCCTTTCATTTTTGGAGTTAGCAGCCTCAGAGCCTAAACTTTTGGTCCACGGACTTTACCAATAGTTACTCGTGATTATCAGAAGACACATTTTACTTCCCTTCCCAAAATGTCTCCAGTGACCCTTAAGCCTCTGCTTTAATACATAAACTTCTATGTCTTTACCCTAAAGCAAGGGTTAGCAAACTCAGGCCTGTGGGCTGAATCTTGCCTGATGTTTCTTTAAAAAAAAAAAAGAAAGAAAGAAAGAAAAAACATTAATGCTTCTCAGCATCCACTAGACCCAGGTGATGAGTGTCACATAAGCAGATTAGTAGAGAAAGGAGGAGTCAGTCTAATTGCATTTCATGTCCCAGAACACAGAGACTTCATTAAGGGTCAAATTTTGCAAAACAATTATAACTTCTCGGATGCAGTCTTCCTTGTCATGGCCTGCCCTCCAGCTCCAGACACTTGGAACTCATTCCCACAGCTAGGTTGGGCTGAAGGGAGGCATGGAAGTATACCTGCTAATGCAGGTGAACCTGCCTTCTGTATAGGGAAGACCTAAAATACAGAATCAGGATTTAAATAATAATATCCTACTCATATATAGCACTTACTCTATGCTAGGCAGTGTTAGAAATGTTTTACCTTTTTAAATTAAATTTGTTGGTGTGACATTGGTTAAGAAAATTATATAGGTTTCAAGTATTGATATCAATAATACATTGTATAGATGTTGCACTGTGTTCACCACTCAAAGTTAAATTTCCTTCCATCACCATATATTTGACCCCCTTTGCCCTTGTAACTACCCTATGAGGTAATTACCATTATTACTCCCAATTTACAGAGAAGAAATGAAGACCCAGAGAGGTTAAGTGACTGGCCCTGGGTCTTCAGGCTAGTGAGTGGTTAAGCTAAGAAACAAGCACAGGCAGACTGGCTCCAGATTCCATTCTCCTAACCACAATGCTAAACCCACTATATGCCATGCTCTGTGCTGAGAACTAGATACAAAGATGAAACAGAACAAGCATCAAGGGAGATCACAGTCTAGTGGAGAGAGATAGCCACTAAGACAGAAAATAACAGCACAGTATGATAAGATCAAGGATCTTGGAGCCCAGAGAAGACCCCTCCCAATGCAGCCTGGAGGTCAGGGAGGTATGCTGAAAGAATGAATGCCTGGGCTGCCCTTGAAAGATAATCATCTGCCAATAATTATTCCCCAGGAGGCAAGCATTAGCATTTCCTGTGCCTGGACCGGCTCTGGTCCTAATAATCCTTTCCTCTCTTAATTAGATCTGTATACTTCACACCCAGATCCTGCCCCTGATGAGAGAAGATTCAGCCAAGTCCTACTTCCTGGATTCTGTATATTCAGGCCCCACTGAACAGTTTCCCAGACTTGCATTGCCACTGTATGGAAGAGATTTTTTGCAGTAAACCTAACAAAACAATACATTTATGTCCCCAAACCCCCAAACACAATGATTCTCTCTACTTTAGGATCTTTATGGAGAAAAGAACACTGGAGCCACTGGAGGATTTCAGCAAAGGAGGGGCATGAACTGAGAAATGGACATGAACCCCTAGGTTCCTGCCTGTGTAACGTATAACCTCGGCTGCAATCAGGAACAAAGGACAGCATGTCTTGGCTCAGGCAGCCTGAGCAGCAGGAAGCTTCCTAAGGAGTGTGCCGGTAGTGCTAGTCTCCCATATGGAATCCTTTGAGTAAAGAAAAAGGTAGAGGCGGCTCCATTTATTCGTTTGCAGGGGCACCCCATACAGGTGAAACCTCCAATCCATTTCTGGAAAAGAGATTTTTATCAGGCACCCCCAGGGCCAAGTACTGAATGGAGGAAAATACCAGTACTACTCCCCAAGGCAAAGGGGAAGTCCAAGAGCACGTGATTTTGGCCTGTCTTTCAAACTTACATTTATGAAGAGAATTCTGGGCACTAGAAAACTGGGGGTTGTCTAGAAATGAAAAAGGGGGATGACTCTGAAGCTACACTGAGATTCAGCTTCTAGGCTCCTCACTTCCTCTGAATCTCGGTTTTCTCATCTGTGAGATGAGGCTAATCATCTGTGATGGGCTCGTCGCCCCAGGCTCATCTCACAGAGCTGTTGACGGAATTGGATGGGATAATGGCTGTGAATGCTTTTTGTAAAAGAATTCAGGTACAAATGTGAGTTTACACTAACAACCCCAGGTTTGCCTTCCACTCAATCACTGATCCCCATCCAGGAATATAGTCATGCTTTTTGTTTGCACCTATCGTTTTATTATCATGAGTATTTTTTACTTTACACCATTTCTGTAAGGTAAATGGAATAGTTATCATCTCATTCCACAGACAAGAAAGCGGGGGCCAGAGAAGTTACTCAACTATAATCCAGGACTTTTTCTTCGGCATCAAGCTCTACACAGGAGAAATAATGATTAACATATATATTGCTTTAGCACTTTATAATTAACTAAGCACTTATACTTGTTTCCTCTGACCATCCCCACAGCTCTTAAAGGGGGCAAAGTTGCCCCTACCTTCATTTTATAACAAAACAACTGAAGCTTCTAAAAGCAGGAGTAGCAAGCCCAATGCCACACAGCCAGGAAGAACCAGAGCTAGAACTCAGCCCTTCAGATTCCAGATTCTTTGTCTGCTTCTCTCCATCGTTCTAGCTTAAGACACTCCTAGGCAGAAATTTCTTCTAGTCAATAGTTTCAGAAGTTGGGAGATGGATTTTGGCATTTGGTACCTGACCTTGATTGACCTTGTCTTTTGAATTTTGAGTGTGCTAGTATAAAACAAATGACTCTCCTTTGCAACTGCACTGGGCTCCACATAGACTCTATCATTACCTCTGTGACACTTGAATGCACCTACTCGTTTCCGTGTTCCTTCTTCTACTAGCCTGGGAAACTTCTAAGGGCAGGGACTCTGTCTTATCTGCCATGTGTCCCAAGTGTCTACACATAAAAGTTTGCCATAAATGGCTTTATAATATTAAACAAGTCCCTCATTTCTCTCTACTCCAGTTTTCCTGTCTATAAAATAAAGGAGTAGGAGGTGATCACCTCTAAGTTTATTCTTGCGTTAAAATTATTTGACTTCATGAGAACAGTGTTCTCTCTACCTAAAAAATCACACTAACCCTCCAGTGCCAGTTGGGCTCCCATCTGCTCTCTGAGGACTTCTCTAATATCCCACAGGTCTTTGGGGCCACTTCTCCTGAAATGCCAGAGGAGTCACTCTGTGCCTTCACCATCCTTTAGCCCATACCATTTCATCCATTTTCTGTTTCCTGAATACCTTGTTTTCACACAATGAATGGTGTAGCTTATCTTCACAATTGGATTGTAGTTTGAGAGCAGGAGCTGTATAATACCCTTATGTTTTCACTTCTGATGTGCTAAGTGCTGCCCTAGATTCATGGTTAGGAATCAGGAGAGCTGGATCCTACTCTCAGCTTTTTCATTAACTCTCCGTGTGACCTCGAACAAGCCACTAGACCCCTGAACCTCAGTTTCCTTTAGTATAAAATGGGACTAATACTACTGCCTCCAGAATTATTGTGAGAATCAAATTAGATAACTGACAGAAAGCGCTTTGTTAACGGTAATAATGTTACAAATGTAAGACTATGGTAATGTAATTGGTATTATGGTTTGGTTGTTATTAAATGTATTTGACTATGGAGAAATAGGAAGCACATGCATATATTCATTTGTTCAAAAAGTTTTCCAGACACTAAGGTAGGTTCCAAATGAAAATAAAGGGGAACAAGACATGGCTCTTGCCCTTGAAGGCTTCTCTGACTGCAGGAACATCCTAGTGAGAAGAGCACTGAATTTAAAGTCAGAGACTTGGGTTTGAATCTCAGTTCTGCCACTAACAAGTTGTACAACCTTGGGTCATGTCATTTTAACTCTCCTAAGACCAACTTCCTTTATTTATAATGAGGAAGTTGGACTATGTCATGCATCCCAGCTATGAGAATCTAATGTTCCATAAACATAAAATAATAATAATAATAATAATAATAATAATAATAATAATAATGGCATCTTTTAAAACTCTAGAGGATCTGTAGGGGTAGAGGAAATACATGGTTAACTTCTGAGTGGCTGTTGTCAAGCATAGAAATAGAAAAAGTGCAGCATGACTACAGTAGAAGACACTGTCCTCGAAAAGTGCATCCCCTAAGCACCACTGAACCCTGGCCTGCCTGTGTCCTTTATCGAGGCCGTGAGGCAGAGGCTGTTTCAGCACCACGGACAGCGCCACAGTGCTGCCCCCATGGCCTGGAGCCTAAACAGGCCTTTCCACCAACAACCAGATGTTCCTGTTTTCTCAGCCAGCTTAAGGCTAAAACAAACCTTTTCAACCAGGGTTTATCAGAGTTTCTAAATTACATACTGGGAAGAAATTTAATTGGTTTAATTAAGAAAGTTTATTTCATGGTAATTCAGTTTTGTTATGCTGCAAGACTTAATGTGTCCTCTGGTGGGAGCGTCTGTTATAAATATTCATTGCCTCACTCAAATACCCTCTTCTGGCCCTAATCTCCCTCCCTTACCCCACAGAGTTTGAAAATGTGTCTGAAGAATATTGAGGAAAGCGAGGCCTTTCTGAGCAAGGACACCAGGGTAGGACAAGGTCAACTAAATTCAGTGAGGAAGGCATAGAAGATTGGAGCTAAAAGAGACTTTAGAGATATAATGTGCTACCCTTGCGTTTTACAAATAGGGAAACTGAGGCTTGGAGAGGAAAGGGCATGTCACACACTTAGCCGATGGCAGAGTTCAAACTAGGGACCAAGTCTCCTAACTTCCAATCCACTGCTCTCGTCTCCAAAATTCTAAATCCTGGCTATTTTCAAGCTAACTCTAAAGATAATCTGGTCAACATTCTTACATACAGAAGGGGAAACTAAGACTTAGACACATAAGCCTGTATGTGCCCTAAGGCACATACAGGCTTATCTACCTCCCTTCTGCTGTAGGATTCCCCAAGTCTTGAGAATCGTGCAACTTCTGCTGGATTCCACCAGCAAAAAGCAGTTCAGTATTATATTTGTACACCTATGCTAGTTGTATAAGAGGATAAAATTAAGATTCGACATTGCCCTTCTTTGAAGGAGCCTACAGTCCACTTGGGCATAGGTAATAAAAGGTAATAAAATGAAACTAAGAAGCAAAATGGTGGTAACGAACACTCCTTATGCATTGTTCAAATACATTCTTCACAGTTTCCCAAATGTGTCTACTGATTTCATGCTTTTTTTGTGCCTTTGTACATGGTAATCCTTTCCCAATGCATCTGCCTAGTCAACTGCTCGTTCTTCATAACCCCAGAAAATCTTCCCATGCCCTGCCCTGGCACACACAACCATTACTAAGTCCCTCTCTGTTCCTTGCTCCCACTGTACTGCACCATCCTATCTCATAGCAGTTATCACATTGAACAGTTCCTTTTTTACTTGTCTGTCTTCCCACCAGGGTAAACTTGAAATCACCAGTGCCAAGAACATTGTCTGGCAAAGACTTAGAAGCTCAACAACTAGAAGCTAAATGGATGCGTATGAACCTGATTTACCATGGAGTTTCAGTTCATTGGGGTATAACCCTGGAATAGTTTTATTTTTCCAATAACTGCTACCAACAGTGCTCTGTTTAACCCTCCCTTTTCCTCTGGGTAGTTGGCTGCCTTAACAAACTCTCAGTCTGAGGCTATAACTTTTCAGTTACTTTCAGTTATTAGAACAGTCTCATTTGGGTTCTTTATATCTCAATTCTATTTCTTTATTATGTTTTTAATCTTGTGTTTGATTCAAAACTCTTTCTATCCCACCTTGCCATTCCCTGCCTCCCATCCCCACCATCTTCAACCCAGTTCAAGCATCTGGCCCTAGTTGGAGGAGGCAGGGTCTGCTCTCACTTATCTCTCCTCTCTTCCAATGATCTGGTATCAGGGTGCAAGGAGGGAGGCAGGAGGTAGCAGGCTCCTAGTGTGACAGCTCACAGTGAGGTAGTAGTCTTCTTACCTGCTTTGTTGTCTGTGGGATCTGTATGAGTAATGGGGAGGCTCCCATAAATGCTGTTTATGAGGGCTCTCTCCAAGCAGATCCTGGTCATCCTCACTGAGATTTTCCTCATCACTGGCTGACACTCCTCCATTGTGGTCTCACGATTCAATTCCTGATGCCCCTAACTGCATGAGGTCTTTAATCTCATCTAATCTCTATAGGCCTCCACTCAAAGACCTGTAAGAAAATTCCAGACATAACTGGGATAGGGAGGATGTCATGGCCCCTTTGGTCTTGCCAAACCACCTTTCGTCTCTCTTCTACTATTCCACTGCTATGCCAAAGCCAGGCCACATAATTAAATAAAGAAACAAATTGTCAGCCTACCCTTTCTTGGGGCCTTGTCTTAGGAAGAAAAAATCTTTTGTCTCCTCCAAAGGAATGGGATGGGAGACAACAGCTTTTCCCTCTTACAACCCTCTTCTTCTAGGGGAAAGAGGTCAGAGTGGGGCTGGTTTTCTAAACCAGGAGCCTCAGCCAGCAGTGGCCACCCTGATTCCCAGTCAGTCTCTTCAAAATGTGGAGACTTGGTGTCTTTTTTCTAAGCCATACACTTAAGTTGTCAATTACTGGGGGGAAAAAACAGGATCCACTCTGTACCTCACTCTTTCATGAACATTATTTCCTGAAACTGAGGATAGCCCAAGAGAGATTCAGAAAGCAGTAATTCCCAGGGGCAATCAGGAGAAACTTCCTGGGGGCGGAGGGGGAGGGGAGGGTGGCGGCAGGAAACAGTCTGAAACTGAACTTTAAAGACTAGACAGAATTAGAATTTCTGGGAAAATAAAAGTAGTCTAGGCATGGGGAAGAGGAAGAGGAATGGTTATGACATTTTACAGGAGATAGCAGAGTGCTCAGTCCATAGTGGGCACTGAATAAATAACATCAATTAAACCAACCCACTTGCAGCTGGAGCGTCTCTCAGAAAATAAAGATAAAATTGGAGGGACCATGCAGCCAAACGGACTGAATTTAGATCACCACCCTCCCATTAATTTCACATCTTCAGTAAGTCATTTGACTTCTCTAAGTCTTTATTTCCTCATTTAGAAAAAAAAGCGGGGGTAATAACCATTTACAGGATTGTTATGAGGATTAACAAGGTGCATGGCACACTGTAGCTGAGAAAATGTCATGTGGCCCCCAAATAGGTTTCTTTTCCTCCTGGACACACAGCTCAATTTCACTTCCCAGTCCCCACAAGGAACCATGGGATTGAATTTGGGCCTAGCCAATGGATTGTGCACAAAAGTGAGACACACTACTTCAGCTTTGGCCATAAATTCACCAAGCACCTTCCATGCTTCTCTCATCCCTGCCAATGAGGCTGAGAGGGAAAGAATCCAGGCAAGTAAAGTTAGAAAAGAGCTGCTCCCAAGAGACACTTCACCAATTTCTGACTGTGTGGGGCAAGAAATAAACTTTTGTTGTTTAATCCACTGAGCTTTGGAGATAGTGTGTTTCAGCAGCAAGCATTAATACCTCAACTAACACACACATAATATTTTTATATCACTCTTTATTTTGTAAGCATGTTTTATTCCTTTTTTGTAATTGATCCTCATAGCACCTTTGTGAATGTGGTATGGAGAACAGAGATTACTTCTCCATTTTATGAGTAAGGAATCTCAGGTTGAAACATACTAGTGAATAGAAGTACCCACTAATCACACACAGTCAAGAAAGTCACATGACCAGGACCAAAACAATTATACTTGACTCAAGCCCCTCTTACCCTGCTGGACCCCATATACTTGTTCTGCTGGGCCACATACCCAGCACTAGCCTTCCTAGTTCCCATACAGGCAAAAGGATAATAGTAATTTTAGGATCAGTGACAGGACACAAAGAGTTAGTAATTCCTGACAAGGCTCATGCATGGGCAGGTAGACCAGACACCAGACACTAAAACCAGATGAGGTGACATCATCACTGATTCAGAAGACCACATGCCATCACCATGGAAAGATCTAGGAGATATGGATTCTAGTTCTAGCTCTGTCACCATCTTGCTGAGTGACCTTGGGTAGGTCACTGAATATCTCGGGACCACAGTTCTGAGGTAAAGTCTTCAGGGTAACTACAGGACTAAGAGGTTAGCTTTGTCCCAGAGGTCTGGGGCCCCCATGGTTGCAGGGTGGGCAGAGAGTGCTCCACCTCCAGGAGACCTTGAGAGTTCCCTCAGAGGCTAGATGAAAGTGGGCCAGCTCCATCCCCCCACTCTACGCAGCTGCTCATGCTTCAAAACCCCAGTCAAAAGGCATCTGTCACTGAAATGAGTGGCCCACCATTCCAGCAGGGAGCAAGATCTGGGAACAAATGGTGTTTTGTCTAAACAATTGTTTCCAACAGCAATTCCCTTTCCAGGATAGCTTTTTAAATTATTATTATGCTTGTTCACTAATTAGGTTGAGACATAAATATTTCCAATGTACAGATAACAAATGCTTCCATCTGAGGGAATCAGCCGCCCTCAGACTATCAGCCCTCGTGAATCTCCACCTGCCATGGCTGGAGGGGCTGGGAACCAGGGACTACAACACAACACGAGGTCCCAAGAGGGGAGGGACTTGAAAAAGACCACACACGGATCAGAGGCAGGGCCAAGATGCAAATGCAGGTTATCTTAACCCTGAGAGTAGTGTCTAGCTAGTGACTATAATGAGTACGAATATTATCACATTGTCATTACTATTATTCTCATTTTAGAACAGACAGACCTAGGCTTGAATCCTGAATCTCCACTCACTAGCTATATGCCCCTCTTTGTCTCAATTTTCTCAGCTGCAGAATGGGTGAATAATTCTCATCTTCTCTGGAAAATTAAATGGAAAAAAAAAAAAACCTATAAGTGCCTGGCCTTTAGTAAGCAAGGGATCATTCTCAATTAACATTAAAAATTGGGTAGGGAAGGTCCTAGAAGAGAAAATAGCATTGTGGTTAAGAGCACAAATCTGGAGCTGGATTGCCTGCGTTTGAACCCAACTCCCCTAGTTATACGCAGTGTGCTCTTAGGCAAGCTACTTAACTGCTGGAGCCTTGGTTTCCTTTCAAACAGAGATAATGGTGGTGGTGCTGGTACAAACATCAGAGGGTTATAGGTGCACACGGTAAGTACTATAAAAGTGCTAGTGATTACTATTTTCAATTTTGCCTCAATCCAGTTTAGCTTTCAAAGAATTTTCACATCAGCCTCTCATTGTGGCCTGGAAAATGGGAGGGCAAAAATTATTTTATCTATTTCATAGAGGAGACAAGGAGACTCAGAGAGGCCTAGTGAATTGCCTACATCACACAGTCAGGAGGTGGTGGCAGAGCTAGGGCTTGAACTCAGGGTTTCAGCTATGAGTCCTAAGCAGTTCCTGGCCTCTGACAACAGCCGGCCTCAGCTGCAGAGCAGAGCAAGGAGAGAAAGGCTCCCATTCCTCTCCTCCAGCCCCACCCTAGTTCTGTGCCAGGCACCCTAGTGGTTGAAAGTGGACCTAGAGAACACATGAACTGAGAAGATGAGTGAGAACAGGTAATGCTGCATGGCTAGCTTCTAAAGTGGGCAGGAGAAGGAGAGGGTAATCATTTTAACTGGATTGATTTCACCTATAGAGCCATTAACTTAATGCCTCCCACTTGGTTAGGAGCAAAGCCAAGCCCAGCCGCAGGTTGTTGCAGCCTGCTGCCTCTGCTGCCGAGAAGGTTAGAGAGAAAAGGGGGTCATCATGAAGGAGGAGGCCAGACTGGGCTTGGGAAGGGTGAGACAAGAAAAGAGGCATTCACCCTTAAGAATTTGCACCCTAAGAATAGGCACCTCACTTGCTTCACCCTAGTCATGATTCTGAGCTGAGAAAAAGCCCCAGACTAGGGATCAGAAACCCTGAGCTCAAGTCCTAGCTCTGCCATTTGCCAGCCAATTAACTTAGGCAACTAGTTTTCACCATTTCCAAGAAATGGAGGTGAGCATACCTACACTGAAGGGTCGAAGGGTGACATGAAGACTAGATGAGAGGTGCTGAGCTCTCACAGCGGGTGTCAGACTTTAGTGACCACCTGCTCCACAAACGAGGAGACCTGCTCTCCACTCCCTCCCAAGATCAAGACAGACTGAGCTCAGCATCCTCCTCCTTAGCCATGCCCCTCCATAACCCAGCCTGCTTGTTCACACTAGCCCAGCCCCAGCCCAGTTCCTCCCTTCTTGCCTTCACCCTAGACCACGAAAACCGTGTCATCCCTGACTGTCCCAGTCAGCTACCTCTCCTTCTCTAACCACCAAGCTCCTCCTTGCACCCCCTTTTTGGCTCCACAGGATACATATAGACCACCTTTGCCCCTGAACCTTCTTCTGTTTGCTGGCCTTGGGTCTCCAGCAAGAAGAGTGGTAGGGTCTGAATTGTATACCTCTAAAATTCATGTGTGAAACCCGAGACCCCATTGACTGTATATGGGAACAGGACTTTTAAAGAGGTAATTAAGATCACAAAGGTGGGGCCCTAATCCAATAGTACCGGTGTCCTTATAGAAGAGGAAGAGACACTAGGAGTGCTCACATGCAGAAAATGCCATGTGAGGACACAGCAAGCAGGTAGCCATCTGCAAGCCAGGAAAAGAGGCCTCGTCAGAAACCAACCTTGCCAGGACTTGATCTTGAAATTGCAGCCTCCAGAACAGAGAAAATAAATGTCTGTTCTATAAGCTACCCAGTCTGTGTATCCTGTGGCAGCCCAGCAGACTAATCTAGAAGGTCTATGTCACATTTCATTTGTGACCTTGGATGGTAACTTCCTTTCCCCAAGACTATTTCTACAGCTGATAAAAGGAGTCAGCTCTTCTGAGGAAAACTCAGGAATGTCTTCATAGAGGAGGTGATAGTCAAAATTGAATAGTAGCTGGTAGGAAGGATAAAAACCAATAGAGGGAGGGTTCCCAGCAATGCCACAGAGGTTTGAAACACCCCCCTGCCCCCGAACTGCCAGGTAAAGTTAGGTCTTAAGGAGTCATGTGTGCTGAAGCTGAAGCAGGCAGGGCCAGGACATGGGGGAGGGTCCTGCTAAGTGGTACCAAGGGTCAT
>NW_006441955.1:3506856-3507618 GCF_000325575.1 Pteropus alecto
GGGGCAGGCATGATTTGTGTTTTAGAAGCATCCCTCTGGCTGGCATGTGGAACCTGGATTGGATGTGTGGAGAGAAGAATAAGCTGGAATCCCTGACATGGGGTGGTGGTCTGGACTAGTGAAGCAGGAGGCAGGACCATGTGGGTGACAGTAGGAAAATGAATGAACCAGATGTGGTACTTGCCCGGATGCAGGGAAAGGAGCACCCCATTTTTTGTTTGGACAGCTGCTAGATGGGGCTGGCCTAGGGTGGAAAGAAGCCTGTGGATGCGAAGGTGATTTTATACATTATGGGAGGGGCTGTCGTCTACTCCAGCACCATTAAATGCTAGATACATAACATGTGTTCAATAAATGTTGGCTGATAAATAAATGTGAAGAAACAAAATGGCAAGGTTATCACCTTGGCCACACCCTTGGTCTAAACAACAATCTTAGCCCTCCATCATGAAACTGGCAATCTCCCTGACTACCTCTTTGACCCTCCTGACAAGCCACACCCTAGCATAACCAGAACCAGAACTCAGATCCTCCTAGTTAGGGATTGTGTGCTATGGGTAGAATGCTTTCACACTCAACATTTCTTTTAATCCATGCAATTACCATCCTAAGTAGAAAGATCAGCCCCATTTTAGAGATGAGGAAACTGGGGGCTCAGAGAGATCCTAAGGCCACCCGGGCCAGGCTCCTGGGCCAGGCTCCCCGACTCCATCCCACGTCTTCTTGTTTCCTTGAAAGCTATGAACTCTTCACCTTTAATAG
>NW_006441955.1:3507670-3529793 GCF_000325575.1 Pteropus alecto
AAAATATTTCTAAAAAGATATCCTGTCATCTTCTCCTATTTTCTTCATATTTCAGAGTCTTGGGCCACAGTTTTTAACTTAATTTGCTGGAAAATATAGCCTGGCCATGTGTCCTTTCACTCTGATCTGAGGCACAGCTCTCAACCACAAATTATTTCCACTTATCATTAGGAATATTCATTCATCACATCCCATCCAGGGCCCAGTTATTCCTCTCTGAAACATGTAATTAGAATAAAATTAGAAGTTCAGAGATTCAAAACTTCCTCCTCGGCCTGCTCTTTTATTGTCAGATAGGAAAACTGAGGCTTAGAGAGGGGAAGGGACCAGCCTAGAGTCACACAGCCACTCAGTGTCCCAGCTCTCCATTCAGTTCTTTTCCCATAGTCTTTGCATACTCTAAATGAAGTCAGAATCCACATTCTGGTCATTCTTTTGTAGGTCAATCCATTGTATCCTTTGAGATGGATTCTGTGTGTGTGGATTCTGTGTGGTTTGATTCCTGAGGTTCTGAGTTGTCCACCAAACTCCTGCTTCTGAAAAACAACAACAACAACAACAACTATGTAGCAGAAGCACATGCTGACACCAAGGTATAAACAAGTCCGAGGAACAAGAAAAGGTGAGCGGAAAGGGAGTTAAAGCAGTTGAATAAAAAGGCAGGAGTCAAAGATCAAAGAAACAAATGAACCCACATTTTGGAACATCTATTCTTGCCAGGAGCCATGCTAGACAAGGTGCATTCATTTCTTCATTTAATCCTCACGTCAACCCTGTAAAGTGATTATTGCTACAGTCAGCCTTCTATATCCACACATTCCACATCCACGAATTCAACCAACTATGGATTGAAACAGCATATTTTTGATCCACAGTTGGGAATCCACACATGTGGAAGGCTGACTGTATGCATTGTTCTATGCCATTTTATATACAGGGCTTCAGCAGCCACAGATTTTGGTATGCTTGGTGGTCTGGAACCAGGTCTCCTCAAACACTCAGGGACAACTGAATTCCCATTTTAAAGATGAGCAAATTGAGGCTCAGAGAAGTTTAAGTAATTTATGCAAGGTCACGGTGCTGCCTACGATGGAAGTGCACAGTCTGTCAGACCTGAGTATAGCATTTAGTCTATTATACTTTGTTTTTCTTGTGCACAGGCCGTGGGCTCGTGAGCAGGTCTTTTCCCTCTGTGGGCCACAGTGACCCCATGTGTAAAATGAAGCAAATGTAGCTCTACCATTGGAGAGATCTAAGAAAAATAGAACAATAAGCGGAACAACAAGAAGGAGGAAAGGAGCACTGAGCCCCTCTGCCCAGAGACCAACAGAAAACTGCTGTTCAGAGCAAAGGTGGGATTTTATACATTTCCATTACCATTCTCCACCCTACCCTCCACTTTAATCTGCCTCAGCCCTCATAGATTTCTCCTTGGATTCTTGAAATGTTCTCCCACAAAGGGTGGGGTCTCTAATGGCCTTCCTCTGCCCTGCACTTGGCCTCCAGACTTTTGAAGCCGTCTCTGACAGCCAGCAACAGACTCACACCCTCCCTTCCTGTTAAGGAGGCCAGGAAAAGAAAAGGAAGGGGCTGAGAAAGCCTGGGTCCATCCCACATGCCCTGTGAGCAGGGCCAACTCACCGTTATTCCGGGTACTATAATTTTAGTCATTCAAGTATCTGCCCTGTTTGAGAGAGACCCTGTGCATGGACAGAAAAACACAAAACTGCAAAGAAAGTTAACCTAGTTGAGTTTCAGTTTCCTCATCTGTCAAATGGGGACAAACCGCCTCATTTAATCCACTCACAATCCTATAAAGTAAGTGTAATTGTTTACCCCATAGAAATTCTGCCCAGGTCATAGGAAATGCTCGGTAGACTGGAACTAGTCATTACGCAAAAGCACACTCCCTGCCCTCAAATAGCTCCCAGCTCAGAGAGGAAGACAGGTGTACCATTCATGGAACAGCTCCTCTTTTCTGGGCACTGCATTTACAATATTTTTAACCTTCACAGACTTCCATAAGACAAGTCCTAGCATCCCTCCATTTGACACCGAGGAGGAAACAGGCCCCCCAAAAGTAGAGGTAACTTGCTTCAGGCTACCTAGCTAAGAATTTGACCCTAGGATTCTAAATGTCTTTTCTTGGCTCCCTCTGTTGAAAAGCAGACTTCAAGAAGCCTGCAGCTGAAGTCCAGGCCAGAGTCTGTATTACCCATCATTAGTCCCTTTGGAAAATCGAGATCAAAAACTGGAAGAAACCAAGCCAGGAGGAAATCCCAACCAGCCCACTGGGGACTGACCCAGAACTCCTGAGCAATAGAGACCCAGGTGCAAGTGGATGGCCCAGACAGGGTGCCTGGACAACCTCATGGAGTTTTTAGAAGCAGCCATTAGGGATGGCTGAGCTTCCTCCTCGCATGACCTGTAGGAGGACTAGGGAAGGTCCAGAAGGAGGCTGGGGCCACAGTCCATGTAGCAGAAGGTAAGACCTCACCTGCTGGCGGTGGAGATGGAGAGGAGGGGATGGCCCACCAACAAGTACCTACAAGACACCACCTGCATCTTCACCCCTTTGGGGAATACAAGGAAAATGCCTGAGGCCTGCCATCCTGTAGGCTTCGGTCTCCTCCATAGGAGGAGGCGTAACCATGGGAGAAGTAATAAATTCTTCTTTATAACAATCCTGTGAGGCAGAAGTTATCACCCATCCTGATGGTGAGATGAGGAAACAGGCTCACAGAGGGGAAGCAATTTGCCCCCAAGTCACTCAAGTAATGAAGCTGCGTCCTTCTACTACTTACCCCTTTGAGGCATGTCCCTTGGCTCCTCCTTGTCAAGATTCTCTCCATTTTAGAAGTGGAGAAGAAGGAACACAGAGGCCTCCACCACACAGGCCTATGCTCTGGCTGCCTGAGATGGACTTCCAAAGCTTCTTAACAGTACTGATCCCCAGGTGCTACCCCTAAAGATTCTGATTTGGACGGTTTGGGTGGGGCATGGAACCTTTTTTTCAATAAATGCTGAAACTTATTCTAATTTGCAGTGGTGTCTAAAAGCAAGAGGACTCCCCATTAAAATGATCCATGACCCCCACTTCTACCCCAAGGCCTAGTGAGGAGTGTAAAAAAGTCACCCCCACAGTAAGTAGAAGACAGGACTTCATATCTCCCATACAAAAGCTTTCTCTAGATTCTGTGAGAATTCAAATTTAAGTATTCCCTGGCTCACTAACTCTAGGAGACTAAGATTCTATGATTCTGTGATTTTGCCCAGAGGTCTGGCTAAGCAGGGGATGGAGGTGGACTCCGCAGTTGCCTGCTAAGGAGTGAAGAGGAGGCAAATAGAGAGGGCCTGGGGCAGTAAATGCAGTATTGCCAATCTGTTATATCATTTGACTAACATCTAGCTCAGAGGGCAGCATAGCATAGGTGTTTAATAAATACTTGTTGAGTGAGTAATGTATTTATCAGGATTACAGGTGTGAGAAACGCAGCTGAAACTTGCTGAGATAAACAGGGGAAGGAGATTCTGATGACTGGGCCTGGGGAACCACAGGAGAGAGGGCCTCAGAAGCCACCAGGGCTCTGTCACCCATCTCGGCCTCTCTCTGCTTATCAGCATCATTCCATCCAAGAAAGATATAGATTTCCCCATCTGGCCAGAAATGTGAGACCCACACCTCTCAAGCCTTACATCCAACAACTCCCACTATCAGAAAGGACCTAGGATTTTCTTCCCTTCACTCCAGTTTGAAAAATCCCAAGGAAAATCATTGGCCCAGCTGAGTTAGGAGAATACTTTCAGCCAAGTGAGTGGGATTCCATAGTACAGACTCAATTTGTTATGATTCAAGCAGTTATTCCTATTAGTGACTATTACAAAAAAAAATTGAGTGTTTTCCATTATATAGCATAATATTGTATAGTCAATTTTGGTTTTTTTCTTTGTTTCTTTTTTTAAAGTAATTTACACCACGTGCGCATGTGCACACACACACCAATTTCGTATTTTCACATTATCTTACTTGGTCCTCAAGACGACCATGACTGGGCATGGTAGAAGAGAGACATCTTCCCTGTTTGACAGGTAAAAATCAAAGGCTCAAAGAGGTTAAGTGGGGCCCAAGGACACACAGCCGCGTTCCAGGCCTGGAACTAGACCTCATGCCTTCTGACTCCTAGTCACATATTTGACGAGCAAATGGATAAATAAAAAACGATTGTAACAGCTGCCACTTACTGAGTGCCAGGCCCTTTACGTAAATTATTACATTTAATTCCAACTACCCTATAGGTATTATTTTCATTCCTATTTTTTGGGTGAGGAATTTGAAACTCAGAGTTGTTGTGTGGCTTACTTAAAATTAGCTCAGAAAGCACTGGATTAGATCATGATGTCTCCAATGTGAAAACCTGAGCCCTTTCTTCTGCCACATGTTGCTGAAAGGCCATAATATCAGTGCCATGTAATTTGGAAAATGTCAAAAAGTTCTTCAGCTCAAAACTTTCTCCTTCATTTGCTGGTTACAAATGCATGGCATTCCTTCTGATTAATATTATAATTCTTTGAGCCCAAGTCTGCTCCTGTTTAAGTGCACACATTCCAAGGAAAGGGTAACCACTCTAAGCCAGTGGTTCTCTCAGTGTGGTCCCTGGACTAGCATCACCTAGGAACTCGTTAGAAATGCACAGTCTAGGGCCCTACCACAAGCCTACTGTTATGAGTTCAATTGTGTCTCCCTCAAATTCATATGTCAAAGTCCTAACTCCAGTACTCAGAATGTAACTTTATTTGGAAATAGGATTAAGGTGTAGTAAAGTCATAGGAGTGGGCCCTAATCCAATATGATTGGTGTCCTTATAAGAAGAGGAGATAAGGACATAGGCACACAAGGTATAAGACTATGTGAACTTACCAGAAGAGGATGGCCATCTACAAGCCAAGGAGAGAGGCCTCAGAAGAAACTAACCTTGATCTGACTTGTAGCCTCCAGAAGTGTAAGAAAAAAAATTTCTCTTGTTTAAGCCACTCGTCTGTGGTACTTTGTTATGGCAGCACTAGCCAACTAATACACCTACTACATCAGTAATTCTTGGGCCTAGCAGTTGGCGTTGTTAATGAGTCCAGTCTTCTAGTAATTTTGATACATGCTAAAGTATGAGAACCACTGCTCTAAGCCATATCAGATATTTATACCTCTTTATTGCTAGGATGTATGACTATAACCCTAGACCTGGCTTCAGCTATGGTTCTAGCCTGGTGGGGACAGCTTGCCTGAGAGAATGAAGTCAAATTCAGATATAAGCAAAGATGAAATATGGAGAGGGTGAGGGGAGAGAGGAAGAGAAAGAAAGAAAACACAGCGATAGAATGGAATATATGACAGTGTTCAAGTGCATAGAAGGCCACTCTAAGATAACCCTGGCCAGTTCATTCTGAAGTTTTGACACTTAAAAGTCATCTTTGCCAGTTTCATGTCTGTAAATAGAGTATATGCTCCCAACAGATAAGGCCTGGTTCATTTTCCTTATATGCTCCACAGCAGTGAGCACTAGGATCAAGTGTCTCTAAGTAACTGTTGCCTAATGAAGTTTTGCAAAATCTCTTCCCCATCCCCATGGCCACAGCTGAATGTTGACCTCATCAGCTCTTGCCTAGATCCCTGCAACAGGCCCTAACTGGCCTTACACATTCAACCTCTCCTCCTCAAGCCTCCACCTTGCAACGGAGTGAGCCGGTTAGTCCCCCAGCACTTTCTGACCACATCGCTCCCCTAAAGAATACTCTCCAGTGGCTCCTCACTGTCTTCAGATCAAGATCAAGATAATTGGCTCATCACCTGAGTCCTCATCATCGAACCCCTGCTCCCCTGGGCTGGTGCACCTCTCAGTTCCAGAACCTGAGGCAGAAACCAGCTAGCTAGTCACTAAATTTATTTTGCTTTCCTTCTAGGACTACATCGAGACTATATTACCCAAACTGCCTTGCAGTTATTAGATGTGTCCACATGTTAAGTTCTAGCCAATAAAATGGAGGAGGAAGTCATGTGTGCCACATCCAAGTCTGGTCCATATAAGCTTCCTGCATGATCTCCTACACTTTTTTTTTTTAACATGCTAACAGTTTATTTCTTAAGAGTTTCTTTTATAATGGCTTTGGCCTAAAAACATATTGAAAATAGGTTTTCTTAGAGAGGAAAAAATAATTTTTTTAAAATAAGACTACTTTAAATAACTTTTTTACACATTGGTCAAAAAACTAGACAGCACAGTTTCTCACTACATCAATGGTTACGTACAAAAAAAGCAATTGTCGACTAGGACTTCTAAAAATTTTCTCAGCAAGAGGATTAAATTGTAGTCTGGGATTCATTCACCTTTGTACTTCAAAAACACAGGTAAAAGAATCTAACAAGTTGCCAAAGAACACAGTCCCAAGCAGAAATCTACTTTTCTTATCCATCTGCCAACCAGCAGTCAATGCTCAGGGTGACCTTGGAAGCCACGTGGAAGGTCATAGAGCTTCTGTTAACCTGGGTTACCGGGCAGCGGTGAGGCGCAGAGTAGCCCTCATCCCCCACTGCCACTGATTGAACTTTACTTTATATGAGCAAGAAATTAGCATTTATTGTGTTAAGCCATTGACCTTTTAGACTTCTATATGTTACCACAGCCAGCGTTAACCAGAAACTATGGCCTTGGTCATTCTAGTCCCCTTTGGAGACCTCAAAAGAGACTTGCTGTGTCTATCTGTTCTTTCTGCTTCATCCTCCTATCCAATCACATTCACCCTCCAAGTTCAGCTCCAATGTCACAGCTCCACAATGACTTCTATCACTGCCCACTCTCTGCCCCCCACCCCAGGCTTAGTGGCCCCCTCTTCTCTCTGCACTGTGGAATAGTTAACATCTATTGAGAGCTAACTGTATGTCAGGCTCTGTGCTCAGACTTCCCAATCTCTTTGAATGCTCAAAACCACATGAAGTGGATGCTACCATTCTCCCCATTTTAGAGATGAAGCACAGAGGATTAAGTGACTTGCTCAAGGACACACAGCTAGTAAGTGGCAAAGTTAGGATTTCTACTCACGTGAACTGACTCTAAAGGCCCCACTCTTAATTGTGACATGACACTGCCTTCACATACCCCCATTACTGTTCTTATACCCAGTAAGAATTTCTCTTATGGTGAGATTTTTAAATACAAATTAAATAAAATGTGATCCTTTAATTAGCATGATTTACAGTGAGCAGATTATGGTTGGTTATTGCACAGTGGAGAGGAAGAATCTGCTACAGGGAACCAGTGGAGGAGATGGATGGCGGCTGAGGACCACAATGTCTTTTGGACGCTTCTTTAGAGAGGCTTGGCACTCCGTTACTCCAGCAGCGAATGGTCAAGGAGAGTGGAAGGTCAGAGAAATCTTCCCTAGCAACAGTGCTGGGGTAATAGAAAAAGGCCATTCCTCTTGAACAAAAGCGTGAGGACATCGAAGGCTGTATTTGCTCTGTGATGTTCAGGTTTTACAATCATACCCTTATAGCTGTAGGAACACCTTTATTATTGACATTCCTAAAGGAAATAACTTTGTTATGGTGAGTCTGAAACTATGTAGCCCATTGAAACAATTGCCTCCATTATTCCATTTTTTATAGCACAAGATTTCTTAGAGATGCAGCCTCCACCACTTCATAGAACATAGCACATGTCTAGTGTTTGTCGGGATGTCTATCTCTCCTGATTGAGCTCCCTGAGGAAAAGAGCAGGTCAGATCCATTGCTGGGACCCCAGAGACTAGCACAGAGCCTGATATACAGCAAGAGCCCAATAGCTGTTTGCTGTGTGCCGCTTCTGCTGCCACCCACCATTCCTTCCAAGAACCCACCCTTTATTTCTCTTCTCTGTCATATCTTTTGGTAAATGTAACATTAACATTGCCAGCTGATCTGACCCACCATGATCTATCTCCTGCAAACAGCCTGGCTTATTGCAAACCAGCATTGCCCAAAGCCCATATTCATGTGAAATCACAATGCACACCATCACTTGCTGCCACCATGACCATTGCAAAACTCTTAGCAGCCCAAAGAGACCTGGGTTCAAACCCCAGCTCAATTATTCCCTAACTTGAAGGTCCTGGGCAATTCATGCAACTTCTCTAAGCCTCAGTTTCTTTGTCTATAAAATAGAGATGATAATATCTAGTGCACAGGGCTGTTATGAAGATTAAATGAGATCACATAAAGAGCCTGGCATCGTACCTGATATATAGGCTTTAAAAAGATGGTAGCTCTTGTTTAGCCATGTTGCTTCCTCACAAAAGTCCTGAGAAAGATGGTCTTGGTATTAGTTTATAGAAGAAGAAACTGAGACACAGGGAGCCTAGGTGGCGAGCCCTGGATCACACAGGTCCTACAGACCCTATGAGCCCCCTTCCTGCTTCAGCACCCAGTAGGCCTCAGAAGCCCACTCAAGGAAGGAAACAGTACCCTGAAGGGAGGGTAAGTGGCTTTTGTGGGGGCCGAGGGTTTGGATGAGCCAGCTAAGTCTGCGAACTTTGGCCTGTGAATTGGACCTGCCCTTTGCTTCAATTACTCTCAAAATGCCCAAGGCCACATTAGCCATGGAATGGCATTTCCTGCTCTGGCCACTAAGCACCACACCAAGAGTTAGGAGCACTGGGCTTTACTTTCTACTCCATATGTCAGCAGGTGTGTGACTTTGGGAAAGTCACTTGCCCTCTCTGAGCCTCCATGTCTCCCTCTAGGGATAGCAATACCTACCATGTGAAGTTATCCAAGAATCCAATGAACTATTGCACATAAAGTACCTAATACAGGACACAGGGCCTGGTCCACACAGGGGTGCTCAGTAATCAGAGATTGCTTGATGATGATGATGGTGGTGGTGGCGGTGGTGGTGATGGTGTTGATGACGATGATATAAAACCTTTCCCCAGCAGAGTGGGACCAAAGGCTCAGGAAGATGTGGGGCCAACCTGGATAAACACTGAGCATTTACACCCTGATAGATCAGGGGACACTATTAGAAACCAGATGAATCCAAGTGCCACTGGGTGTTATTGTGCCCAAGCCCTGCCCTGCCTTCACCTCTCTCCTTCAAGTCCCTGAATAAAGTAAGAACCCAGACAATAATTAGGAAAAGGATATCTCAGATACACTGGTTTTTATATGAAGCTTTGGCCCCAACCCAGTGCATAGAACTGGGCTGGGCCATGGAGAAGTCTCCTCCATCTGAATGAGCTAGACCCTTCTGATCAGAAACCATGCAGGCCCCCAACTGATTATTCCAGTTCATGATCAAACCCAAGTCCTGGCTTTTGGTGACCCAGCCCTCTGGACCTGGGGAGGAGACCCAGAGTGAAGGTGAGTGTCTACCTGATGCCTAGAGTAGTGTGGCTGCCCTGGGGGAAAATGCGAGCGGCCAAGGATCCAGAGAGCAAGGCAGTCACAATCAAGAGATGAGCTGGGACTGCAGTTTTACAGAGGCTGCATGATGTACGACGTTGCAACAGAGTGAACACAGAGCAGATGTGAGAATTCAGGTGTCTTATTATTACACCACACATTAAAGAGATGTGCAAAATTTTAAAGGATGCCACTCTTCTCACTTAATGTATTTTGTCTTAGAAACTGTAGTTATTTTTCATTTAAAATGCATGATTTACGTTAACATGGGTTCATTATATCATTTTTAAATGAATAAATAAACATAATGTCTATATTTTCTTAGTTTTAATTTCTAATCTGGTAGACAACTATAGGTGTAACTCACATAAACAAAAGTTCTTTGGGATCCTGAGACTAAAATGTTTGATAACCACTGCCCTAGACAAACTCATGTGCCTGTGTACCAGAAACATAAACAAGAATCCCACAACAGCATTGTCTTAGTAAAATATTTGTAATAGCAAAAACTGGAAACAACTCAAATATCCACAAACAGAATGAATAAAATAAATTATGGTATAGTCACACAATGAAATATTATGCAGCATTGAAAATAAATGAACTATAGCTAAAAAAAAAAAAAGCAAGATGACCTCAAGAGAGGTCACAGAAGACAAGCTACATCATGATATTGTTCTTATAAAGCTCAAAAACAAACTAAAATAAATATATTTTTATTATTACACTTATTGGGGTAACATTGTTAATAACTTATATTTCAGGTGTACAAACTTTATAATATGTATACTCTATTGTGTGCCCACCACCAGAAGTCTAGTCTCCTTCTGTCACCTTGTATTTGACCAGCTTTACCTTCTTCGTCTTCCCCCCAACTCCTTTTAAACTAAACCTATTTAGTTTTAAGGACACAAACATACATGATAAAACATTTTTTAAGCAAGGGAATGATAAATACACAATAGACACTCTTAGATGGAGGCTGAGGAAGTACCAAGATAAAGGAGGAGCATATACAAGATGAACTGTCATCGATAATGTTCTAATTCTCAAGTTGGTTGGCAGCCGATGGGTAGATCATTTTATGACCTTCATAACTGTATATATGGCACATAGACTCTTTTATGTGTATCAAATGTATTATTAAAAAATAATGGAATCCCTAGTACCCAGATTGTGGCTTCTAAATACCATTTCCCACTAAAAAGAAAAGAAGGCAATAGATAAGCAGCATTTTAAACCAGAAACCCATCGAAGCCCCTTTTCATCCAAAGCGTTTGGAGAAATGGCTGATTGCAGATCTGGGGCAGGAAATGTACAACATGGAATATCTTGTCATCTTACAAAGCAAGGAAGCTAGCAGAGACTAGGGAGGTCATAACCAAAAGGACTCAGGAGCCAAGTTGAAGAGGTTCCCATTAACCAAGGATGGGATCATTTGAGGAGCGATAAAGAAAAAAAAAAAAACTGAAATGGATTGAAGCACATCACATTTATTTAAATCTATGAGCTCATAATGATACAGAATAATCTTACTGGTCATCTTTGGGTAATGGATTATTTTTAAAACTGAAAATAAATGGAAAGAAGCATTTATCCTACCTTTCCTGTATCAGCTGTACCGCAAAGTATCCAAATAGTCGATGATGATTTACTCTTTATAGAAGTGCAGTTAATGAACAAAGAAAAAGTATAGAATTAGTATATCACTACTGTGCAAATTCTGAAGAAATAATGGATCTAGGCAATGACCATCAATGGCTGCTAACAACAAAAAGAGACATGACAGTTAGACATTTTTGAGCCTCCTAATAAAAATTCACCTCACCACCTCTGAAGAATCCTTGCCCAAAAATCAAATCTGATGAAGCTTCTAGATTTAACTGGTGATATACAGGAAATACAGGTGAACATATTAAATGACACCATGGGACGCAATCAGCAAAGTCCACATGTGGGAACAGAATGAACAACCCAGTTCCTTCAACAAATAAATAGCTGGGGGAAAATAAGAGGAAGGGTAACCTATAGACTAAAAGAGACTTAAAAGACACTATCAGCCAATTGCAACATATGGAACTTATTTGGTTCCTAAATCAAACAAATTGTAAAAGAAATAAAAATATGAGTTACCTAGAAAATTTGAACACTAACCGCATAGTTCATGATCTTAAGGAATTTTTTTTGTTATGTTTTAGGTATGATAATAACATTATAGTCATGTACTTTTTTCCAATTTTTTATTGTGGTAAAATATACATAACATAAAATTTACCATAACAGTTCGGTGGTATTAAATACATTTGTAGTGCTATATAATCATCACCACCATCCATCTCAATAAGTTTTCATCTTGTAAAATGAAACCGAAAACTGAAACTATACACGTTAAATAATAACTCTCCATTTTCCCCTTCACCAGGCCACTGGCAACCACCATTCTACTTCTGTCTCTATGATTTCGACTTCTCTAAGTACCTCATATAAATGGAGTCATATCATATCTGTCTCTTTGTGACTGGCTTATTTCCATAGTTATATATTTTAATGCACTCTTATATTTACAGATTTGATGATATGCTATCTGGGCTTTACTTCAAAATAATCTGGAGGCATGGCTGGGTGAGGAGAGTGGGCAGGAGGAGATGAAACAGAATAGGCCATGGGTTGATCATTGTTGAAGCGAGGTGACAGGCACATGGGGGCTTCTTTACTCTCTCACATATTACTCTCTCTACTTTTATATGAGTTTGAACTTTCCACAATAAAACATTTTGTAAAGAACAAAGGTAAAATAAAGTTATTTCCAAGCAACAAAAGCAACAAAAGAAAGATAATAGAGAAGGAGGAAGGGAATACAATTGTTTAGAAAGAAGATGGTAACAACACAGAGAGCGGGAGGAGCAGCTTGGGGGCGGCAGTGACGAGGTGGTTTTTGTGATGCCACACTCTCTCACTTAAGTATCCAAGCAGAAATCAGTGCCTCTTGGAAAAATCATCTGTGGATCATTTAAGGGAACATCAAACCTAAGCAAACAAATAAACAATTTCCAACATGCCACAGAGAGCTCCATCCTTTATGCTTCCTATCCAGGAAAGCAGCTGTTTATCTTTTCCCCGTGTTTCCTGCCCATAAGCCAGTTCCATATCTGCAACAAGCAGTTTCTCCAGTCCCGTGGTGACTCAAATGTGATGCAGCATTTGGTACCTTGGAAACCAGAAAAGAGAGGAGAACTTGGCAGGGGGCTAGGAGGGCGACTCAGAGTAAACCACTTCATTTCACCTGACAGAGGGAAACTGAGGCTCAGAGAGCTGCATTAGCCCACCAAACACAGAGCTCTCACTCATGGTAGAGCCACCAGCAGAGCTCAGGGTTCTCAGTTGACAAGGACTGGGCCAGGAAGGCAAATAGATAAGTAGTATTTTAAACTAGTAACCTATTGAAGCCCCTTATCACCCAAGCCCTCTGGTCACCCAAAGGAAAATCTGTAGCTTCTAGCACCACTGAACAATTCAAGTCTACAGGGACTGAGATCTGCTGGACATCAGCACTTGGGAACCGCCCCCCCACCGCCACCTCTCATTCCTGGCCCTCTGCTCTTGCAAAGTAGATCTTCTCCCGACCTCATTTCAGGAAGCCCCACCAGCCATCCAGGCAGAAGCCAAGGGACCTCCTTGATGCCGTGTCCCAGTCCCTCACACCTCACAAAGATCCATCCATTCATTATTATTTACTGAGCACCTGCCATGTGCCAGGCACTCTTCTATTGCTGGGAACACATCAATGAACAAATCAGACAAAATTCCTGCCCTTGGGGAGCTTACATTGTAGTGGAAGGAGAGAGATAACAACCCTAACAAGTACGTTCACAATGTGGCATGTCAGAAAGCACAGAAAAAGAGCAAGGCGGTAGGAATTGGCGGGGAGCAGTCAGTCACTGAGGACCATCTCTACAGCCTCACTGTCCTGTCCAGGCCTCATCTTCTCTCTCCTGGACCTTTGTATTGGCCTCCTCACTGCCCTCCCTGCTCCTACCTGGCCCCCTCCTTTCCATCTTGGAGTCAAGTTCATCTTGCTCAGTCACAGATCTGGCCATGTTACTCTTCGACGAAAACACTCCAATGACTCCCCACTGGCTACAAATCCCTTGGGAACCTAGACCTGCATAGCACCTGCCTATTCAACCTCATCACCCACCATCCTGCCCTCCAACCACACCAGGGACTGTGCCATCCTTAACTCCCCTGCTGGGTCCTGAATTCAGCAACAACCACCCTTGGCCAGTTTTCCTCTCCCGCCTGAAGAATTCTGCCCCAATATAGCCTGGGAGCTCAGGGTCTCCACTACTTGCAGAGGTGGCAAAAGACCAAGGACCATGGGCTCTGCCTTACACTGGGCTCCTTAGAAACAGACTCTGAAGCTAGGATTTGTGTGCAGAAGGCTTATTGGAAAGTGCTGTCTGGAGTCACACCTGTAACTGGGCAGAGGGACGAGCTGACCCACAATGAAGTTCAACTGATAGCTCAGCTGAACTGGAATGGCCCCTCAGAATTGTCCCCAATTGAGGAAAAAGGATTGGGCTTTTATATCCCTGCATCAGCCAGTCATTAGTCATGGTGATGCCCCAAGACAAAACATACTCTAGGATGAGGCAGTTCCTACAGCCAAGGGCAATTTCCAGTGCACCACCTACAACCAATAGTCCCAGCAGCTAGGGGATCGTACATCAACCCTGGAGAGGGGATCTAAGTAAAACGCCACAGTGTCCACTACAGCCTCTGACAGGCCTGAGTTTGAAACATGCTTCTGTCATAGCTGTGTGATCTTTGTGGAGATAATAATAATAGGCTCTGCCACTTACTGGATGTTGAGAGTCTTAAATAGGAGAGAATTCTGGATAAAAATGGCAGCTAGAACTTCAATGTTTATCTCTTCTCTCTATATATATAACCTGTCCCCTTAAAATGACAATAAAGAAAAGAGAAGATAAACCCAGGGGACAGAAAGAAAGGAAAAGGAGTCATTAGTGGATGAAAGAGTTCAATAAATTTCTCTAAGACTGAAAGAGGATGGAGGAGTGAATGGTACTTACTTTGCAGAGTAGAGGAAGCCACAATATAACCTAAGCTCTCATGTTCCACCATCGACGAATGAGTACCCAGAATAGCCACACTCGCCATTCTCTCCACACACTTTATGGGCTGAATACCCCTGTCTGATGGGACGTTCCTCGGAACACCCACCCACATGGCCTCCAGTTAATCTGTCTGCTCTTCTAGAAATAATTGTTTATTCCCGAACCTGTTTATGCCAGTTATACTTGCTTTTGTAATTATGTGATTCAATTTAATATTAATAAACCAGTATGATTGTGAAAGGGGAGTTGTTTTATCACACTAAGATGAATGCCTTGAAAGACTCAGTGAAGGCAGATTGCTATTTTAAAAAAAAAAATGTTCAGATGAGTTACAGACAAACAATTGTAACAGATTGGGAGGAAATTATATAAATCTTGAAGGAACCTGCACTCAGATTGTTCCATAGATTTATTTAAGTTTTAGCTGCACTATAAAGAAGCCAGACCAGAGATGGTAGACAACGCTTTATCCATTGAGCTTTGTGTAAGAAAGACCTTATAGAATTTCAGTTAACAGACCCATACTCAAAGGAAAAAAATTAAGCATTTTTATGTTATAGATTAAAACAAGATGCTTATAATGTGTGTTTTCATTTTTAATGATTTCTTGCTTGAAACAATTTTTTGATTAAATAAACTGAAACTAGTTTCTACTGTGTCAGACAGTAACTAGTTAAATAAACTGAAACTACTTTCTTCTCTGTCAGACCTACAGAAGACGTACCAATGAGAAGAAAGCCAACTGCCTCACAGAGCCAGGAAAGGGGCAGGGAGGTAGAGATGAGATTTTGAGGCTAGAAAGTGCTGAAAACAGGAAGATTAACTGAGAATCTGCCTAGTGGAGCAGTCAGACACCACCACAGCCCTTGTCCCTACTTTGTAAAGAATGTAGCTATATAGTCAATGACCCCCCCAGACCTATCAGTATGTGCTAGGCTAAGAGTTTTATGCACATAAACTCAGCAACCTATGTGGTAGCATTGTTATTAGGTCTAATTTACAAATAAGAAACTGAGGCACAGGGAGATTAAGTGACTGTCCAAGCTAGGAAGTGGCTAGGAAGTGGCAGAGCAAACTCCAGAATCCATGCTCTTAACCACATCCATCCTGCCTTATGGGAGAAATAGAGTAGTCTCAAAGAAAATAACTCTTTTTTACATTTATGTGTCCCCGACCAGGTCCTGCCTGGTTCCCTAAAGGGAAACAGGCTCAGCTGCCTTCACAGGACATCCAATGCCAGTCATCTTCTTGGACCTTTATCCTTAGCTATGGACAAAAGGCTAGGACCACAAAACATTAGAAAAACCTCCAGCATGAGGAGGGACAAAGAGACCACAATAAACCAACTAAACAAAATAGAGAAAATGGAGGAAACAGATTAAGTCAGGAAGCAAGAAGGGGGAAAAAAATCACTAAGTAATATTCTCAGAGAGCTAAAAAGGCTGTATCATGGAACGGGGAACGGAATTAATAAGAACTCTTGGAAATTAAAAATAAAAATAATTCAATAGAAGGTTTGGGACATCAATTCAAGGAAATAATCTGGAGGGTAGAACAGAAAGAAAAGGACACAGGAAATAAGAGAAAAGGGACCTAGAAGATGAGTCCTAAAAGTCCAGGATCCAACTCATAGTAGTTCCAGAAACAGAGAGAAGGTGATTATTAAAGGGAAAAAAAAAAAAAAGTTTCACAGAATTGAAAGACACAAGTCTCCAAATTGCAAAGGGCCACCCAGGGCTGAGCATAGTGAATGATGAAGTCACCAACATGTCACACATACTGTGAAATGCCAGAATTCCAAGGATGAAGAAAAAATCCTTAAAAAAGTCCAGAGGTGGGGGGCGGCGGGGGCGGGGGAGAGATGAAGTTACATATAAAAGGAATCAGGAGGCATAAAGTTTCTGAACAGTCACGCTAGGTGCAACGAAAGACAGTGGAGCAGAGCGTGGATATTCTTTCCTGAAGGAGAATAATTTCCAACCCAGAATTCTATGCTTAGCTGAATCAGCGATCAAATGCAAAGACAGAATACAGATTAAGTCCACATATATGAAAATTTCCCATCTCTGCCCAATTTCTTAGGAAGCAACTAGAGTTTCCAAAAGAAGGGAGTTAATCAGTATAGACAGAGGACCAAGAAGCGTAGGCGTGGGGAGAAAACCCCTGCAGACAGCTGGGCAGCGCAGTCTGGGAGGAAACACCCCTGGGAAAGGCAGCCCAAGACAGAATATGAAACATGGTAAAGCTTTTATGGAGGAAGAGATGAGAGGTGGAGGGCAATTCTGATAGAGCTTTTGGGGAAATGAAGAGCCACATTTTCTTAACAGAAATGCTGATCACTGAGTTACCTAAAAATAGCGCTACGGATATTCTGGGCAGATGGATGGGGTTGGAAAACAGCTAAATTCCTTATTTATTCCAACGAGAAGACAACAGATAATGTCTGAAGTTGGTAAATTAAGAAATAGCTGTATAAGCATATTACTTTGAAATAGGTAGGTAAACATCAGAAAATAGGTAAGAAGGGCTAAAATGGTTATTACCAGGTTGCAGAACTGGAAGGATGGATTGAGTGAGCAAGGTATAGCTGTTTTTCAGGAAGCCTTTTGATTTGCATCTGGCCTTGGCTCTCAGGTTTCCTAAAGCATTTTCACATGCAATATCTCATCAGTTTCTTCAATAAAATTCCTTGCAGAGACAGGAAATTGCAGCCTAGACAGGAGCATGGACCTCTCAAGGTCATACAGCGAGGCCTGGTACCTCTCTCCCTCCCCTCTCCCTGACTCCTTGGTCCCCAACTCCACCTACAACCTAGGCTCCAAAACCCCGATGACTCGCCTCATACCCAGTCTGGGTCTCCTAAATCGGCCTCGCAACGGTCATGCGGACGCGGCGGACTCAGCCGGCCACTGCCCCTGCGCCGCCCCTCGCTTCCACACTGTCCTTGTGAGGACACGCGGGGAAATCACTCACGATGCAGCAGCGCCCCCTGCCGGAGAGCCTCTGCTCCACTCCCAGCTGGCCCGCGCCAGCCGCCGGGAAAGAGGTTGTTTGGGACCCCGCTAGCGTGGCTTTTAAAGGCGGGCTCCGACCAGAGCTGGGCGGACTCTGGACCTCCCATGGCCGGGGGAGACTGTAATGACCGTCTAGGGGCCTTCTCTAGAATCACTGGACACGTCAGCCTGGAGGGCCCTCGTTGCACAGACGATGGGGCTAGATCGGGTGACGACCTGCCCAAGGTCACGCAGTACGTCCGTGGTACAACCAGGACTGGGACCCCGACCTTCTGTGGAACCTTTCAGGGGCTCCACACCTCTTGGTGTCCAGAGCCTCTGGAACTGGTCTCTTGGACTCTGGGGAAGAGCCAGGATCAAGGGGAGGGAGTTGGGGTCCCACCCTGTCGGCATGGACCTCTGGATGACTTTGGGCAGGACCTCTCCCCACCCCGAGGACCCCGTCCAGCTGTGAATACGTGACCTCCAAGGGTCCTTCGGCGCCGAGTCCGGAGCTGTGTTCCTTAGCAGCCGCTCACCTAAGGCAACAACGGTGGCCACGGCTGACCCCTGCTGGCCGAGGGAAAAATCGCTACGCTGGGGACCGGCTGCCACCACGCCCCCTCCTCCCCCGCCCACCTCCTACACACAAACGCACTGACCGTGCCGCTGTGAAAGGGTGAGACTCTCCCGCCCAGCGTGCGTATCAGCCGACAGCGGTACCTCGCGCTGCGCTCTCACGGAGAAAACAGGCTCAGACAGAGGCCGGGACCGGCACGAGAGGCCTAAACTCCCTTCTCAGCTGCAGTTTTCAGATGAGGACAGACCTCTACGTGCCTCCACGAGGGAGCCACGTCTTCCAATTTGTCTTCCATAAGAACAGTGCATGCGATGCCCAAGAGCCAAGATTGGAACTCCAGAACCCAACGCCTGGGTTTGAGTCACACCTTTGTCACTTCTCAGTTGTGTGACCTCGGGCAAGTTACTAAAACTATGTCTCAATTTTTGCCACCACAAAATGGGGATAATACCTAATATATAGATGCTTTATTTATGTGAACTGATACCAATTTCATCTAACCACCATTTTCATTTAACCACGTAGCAACCCTATTATGAAGTAGGTAGTTATCCGCATTTAACAATGAGGCTCAGAAAGGTTAATTCAATCAAAGTCATACAGGAAATAAGTGGTGGAGCTAGGACAAAATCCAAGTAATCTAGCTCCAAGATCACCACTCTTAACCACTGTGCTATGCTGGGGCGAGAACAGTGCCCATATTATAAGATTGTTGTTATTTATGAGTTGATACATGTGAAGTGCTCAGAATGGTACCTGACATAGTAAGCCCTCAGTGTTATTACAATTGTTCGCTGAGGCACCTCCTGTGTGCCAGGCACTGTACCAGACACTGTGGATACAGCAGTGAGCAGGCTGACCCAACCACTACCCTCCTGAAACTGCCAGCCTAGAGGGACAGACATTGAACAGGCCTGAGGAATGTGCAGGGTAGCCTGAGAGCCAGGATGTTGGGCCAGAGGGTGGCCCAGGCCCATACATGACCACTGACCCAAGTGACTGAGAAAAGTGCTCAGTGGAAGCAGAAGTCCAGCACAGACTAGGAAACAAATGCCTCAAGCCAGGGCTGAGGAAGGCACTCGGACCAGGTGGCATCTAGACTGAGCCTGAGAGGTGAAGGATTTGCTAGGCAGAGATGAGATGGGGTGAGAGCCCCCCGTGACAGCGGTCCTTTCCATCCCCACCTAGAAGTCCTCAAGTCCCCTGTCTAAAGCTGGGAATCACCGCGGGTTGGTTTGGACTCACAAGACAAGTTAACTTGGTTGAAAACACCGCTCTCATAGTCCGGGGAAAATCTTCTTGTGCCCAGCATGAGGCCTCAGGGAGGTGAACTCTAAAGGGGAACCTCGGGAGGCAGACAACTCGACCCCATCAGAGGTGGGCAAGAGGCTAGAAAGCCGCTGGCAGGGAGTAGTGTGCAGGGAGGATGGTGGGACAGGCCTTCCACTGACAGATAAGATTGCTCTTCCAAATGTCCTTGTTTCTGCCACTCAGAGGGCTGAATGGATACCAGCCCCTCTCCCCTACTGCCAATCAGTTCAATCAGATTGCTTTCCTACTGGCTCCTGATTGCAGCCCAAGCTTGTAGAAGGGGAATTTTAATCAGATAGGGAGTGAGTCTAGGACTTCAGAGCCCTCTTAAGGAGAACAGACCTTTCCAAGGAAGGAAAAGGAGCAGACATTTGTTGAGCCCCTTTCTTGCATCAGGCCCCTTAGTAGGTGCTTTACCTGTACGGTTGTTTTATCTTTAATCCTTGTAGCCGCCGTGTGAGGTAAGGGTAGGATTTGCTTTCTTCCATTTTACATGTGATGGAAACAAGACTCCAGAGGCAGCATAAGTTACCCAAGGTCACAGGGCTGGTGAGCTGTAGAGGCAAGTTGTGGACCTGAGTCTGGGTGACATTAGAATGGGAACCTTATCGACCACATTCCAGTGCTTCCTTAGAGAGGTCCGGTTTGGGGGGTGGGGAAGAGGGAAGATGACAGGGAAAAGCGAGGAAAGAAATGGTGGAGGAGGGGTTTTTGCCAAGACAACAAAGGCAGAGAAACGTAGGTTAGGAGTCAACATCTTCACCAAGGTCTTCATTGTCTCCCTGAGCCACATGAAATCAGCAGCAGGGCTAGGGCCTCCTGCCTCTGTAGGGTATTTTTAAAACCACCCACCTCTAAAACTCCTCTGTTCCTGTGCTTTAAAGTTCCTCTGAAAGTTGGAATAAATTTGCCTGTCTTTTCTCCTAGACAAATGCAGAGGAGGAAAACAAAAGAACACGTATTTTATGAGCGCAAATTTGGGACAGTGACACCTCCGATCATCATTTTATGGCATGATGATATACAATAATTAGGTGTCAGGAGTAATCTATGGCCACAAGAATAGAGTCATCTCCATGAGAACAAAAAAAAAAATACTCTTTCCTCCCAGAAGGAAATCTGAGCAGCGGGGAGAGGGAGAGGACGGAAACCGCAGCCTGCAGAAGGCACGGCACAGCTGCTATTAGGGCACAGGGTAACAGAGGTCAAACAGGGGTGGGTCCCATGAAGGGCGGAGGGGGCTCACAAGGAGGACTGGATTTGAGTAACTTTGCAGCCTCAGTTTCCTTATCTGTGGAAGGGGAATAATTATATCTGAAGCCAGTGTGAGGATTACATGAGATAATAAACCGAGTCCTAGGCCAGGGCCTGGAAGGATCTTCCCACCCGACCTTCCATGACTGGCTCCTCCTTGTCAACCTTCAGAGCTCACATGTAACCTTCTCAGGGATGCCTTCCCTGACCACCCAACATAGAGGAGGTGTTCCAGTCCCTTCCATCTCAGCTTCCTACTCAGCATCGAGGGTGAAATCACTATTCGATGTTACCTTGTTTATCTGCTCACTTGCCTGTTGTCTGTCTTTCCCATAAGAACGTCGGCTCTTGAGAGCCCTCCTCTCTCTCGTTTGGGACGAGAGTGCCCCCTAGCATGTGGTAGGTGCTCAATTCAATTCTTGCTGAATAAATGAATGAATGTGAGATACAGTAGGTCTCAATACAATAGCTTTTCTCCTTCCCTTCCTCACCCCACTTCTCTTGTCTGTCTTCTTTAGCCAGGACTCCAGTGATATGAGGAGGAAAGTAGAGGCCCTGCTTCCCTTCAGAGAAGCCCAGTCTGGAGCGCGGTAGGTGCGGGGGTGCTGTCTTGCAGGTCCTCATATAGATATTTTACATATTTTGTTCGATTTATACCTAAGTATTTCCTTTGGGGATTGCTAATGTAAATAGTAATGTATTTTTATTCCAAACTCCATTTATTAATTGCTGATATATAGGAAATTGATTGGTTTTGTATATCATCCTTGTACCCTATGACCTTGCTATAATCACTTACTAGTTCCAGGATATTTTTTGTTGAATCTTCTGAATTTTCTACATAGAAGATCATGTCATCTGTGAAAAAAGACTGTTTTCTGTATTCCTTTCAAATCTGTGTATCTTTATTTCCCTTTCTTGTCTTCTTGCATTAGCTAGGACTTCCACTATGATGTCGAAAAGGTATGGTGAGAGGGGACGTCCTTGCTTTGTTCCTGATCTTAGCGGAAAAGCTGGTTTCTCACCATTAAGTATGATATTAGCTGTAGGTTTTGTAGATGTTCATTAGCAAGTTGAGGAAGTTTCCCTCTATTCCTAGTTTGCTGAGTTTTTTTTTTTATTATCATGAATAGATATTGGATTTTGTCAAATGCTTTTTCTGCATCTATTGATATGAGCATGTGCTATTTCTTCTTCAGTCCTTTGATGTGATAGATTATATTAATTGATATTTGAATGTTGAACCAACCTTGCATGCTTGTGATAAATCCCATGTGATCACGGTGTATACAAACCTCTTAATATTTTAAAAACATTTTTATTATGGACATTTAAAATATATATATATATATAAAAGTAGGGAGTATATTGAACCAACATGTGCCTATTTCCCAGTTATCTACCCATAGCCAGTCTT
>NW_006441955.1:3531047-3544579 GCF_000325575.1 Pteropus alecto
CTCCTCCTTCTCTCCCCCTCCATCACACAGCCACCCCCACACACCATCCCTGTTGACAAACTTTCTGATCTCTAGTGCCTTCAACAAGTGAGGGGAAATTTTTAATTTAAAGTTGAGCCTCCGAAGAGAAAGACAAAGGAGGAAGGTGGAAGTTAAAGTGGCTCCCGCACCAGGGAGTTGGTTCTGCCTCCCAGATCAGTGCCAGCAAAGAGGCCACTCTGGACACTTGCAATTCTCTGTTTCTTATCACCAGCGACCTGCGATCAGCCCTACTAAATACCAGAGGGGGGAAAAAAAGGAAGAAAACAGATGAGAAACAGGCGTGGGAGTAGGTCTGAGGTGAGTGAGTAATATCACTTAATTTTAGCCACCTCTAATTTTCCATCTTGTCATCACATGCAATTTCTTCTTCCCTCCCTTCCCTATTCCCAGATGAACAACAATTTCCAAAACAGTGGCTCATTCCAGCCTTATCATACGATAAATCTGTGGGCAGCACACTTCTCTCATGGGAGACACCAAATAAGACAGTGCACTCACATGGAGGAAAGGGGGACAAGGGGAGCTTGTCACCTTTAGTTATGAGTCCTTCAATAAGTTATTTAGCCTCTGTGGGCATCAGTTGCCTCATCTCCAAAGTAAGGATAGATAGTAGTTAAGTCATATGCTTGAACATTAAAGGAGTGAATATGTATAAAGCCCCTCTAGTGCCAGGCATGCACTGATTGCTCAATAATATCATCACGATGAGCAGCACCCCTAGGTGCGGCTCCTGTGGTAGCACCCAGTCCAAGTGATATTACACACCCAGAGGTAGCAGAACAACAGTCAACACTCTCAGGCTCCTCTTAGATTATGGCTGCAGCTCACCTTTCATGCCTCTGGGTCTTACCTATGCTGTTTGCCTGGAGCACTCTTCCTCTTTCTCCTCTTGGAGAACTCCTGTGCATCTCCAAGAGCCAGCTCAAATGTCACCTCCTCTGTGAAGACTTCCCAACTCACAGACTATTAGTCTCTCTCTGGCACAGTGTGCAGAACCTTGACTTGAGGAAATGGAAGGGCTTTCCACGTCCAGCCACTTCCAGGGGCAGGTGGTCAATATGTGTTTCCTGTATGGAGATCAAATAGGAAGCCCCTAGAGGAAGACGGCCATTGGTTGTCAATTCCTTGACCAATATTCCACCACAGGTAGTTCCAGAGGACCCACTGTGAGCCAAGGACCAAGGACGGAGTCCTTTAAGTTTTCATCTATAGCTGAAGAATTACTTATGTCGAGAAATAGTCTGTACCACAACATTCCAAACCACGAAAATGTTAAATGTTTGGAAGAAAACAGGACTCACAATATTCTCACCCCTAGAGCCTTTGTTCTGCCCAGCCCAGCTTCTGAGACTCAAAGAAAGAAGACACAGAAACACAACAAACCAAAGCTAGATTAAACCTAGCTGCCACCAGAGCAGGTAAAAACCAGCATCTATTCGGCATCCATTGGTTGCTGGAACTTTCCTTTTCTTATTTCATGTCATCCCTATAAGCCTGGGACTATTACCTGCTCTCCAATAAGAAAACTGAAGCTCAGAGGGGTGAAATGATTTTCCCAACCTCACAGTCAAAAGTGGCAGATCCGACACCACAGCCCAGTTGTGTCTCAGGGGAAAACATGCCTTTCCCTCTGGCCGGCTGCCTTCACGCGACTGGAGGCCCATAATCCCCCCTCCCTCCTGTTGGCTGGGCTTCCTCCCGACTTTCTTTCCCTGTCTCAGGACACATTCATGTCCCGAGGTTATTTACGAGCTCACCATTAATCAGAGATCATCTGTCCACACACATATATTCCGATTTTGCAGCAACCACAAGTAAAGAGCTCCCATATGTTCAAAGCTCTGTCACTTAGGCCACCTCTAATACACAGGTGTCGAGTGAATTACCACAGACATGCTGGCCAGGGATTCGGCGAGACTCTAGAGAGGACTCTTGTGAACAAGAGAAATAAACATCTGCTACACATCATAGCAGCTCTGTAATGGGGCCACCATAAGGTTGACAACAGGATAGATCCTAAATTTTATCCCTATAAAACTCAGGTTAAAAAGGTGACAAATATTTCAGCCTTCTGTCTCAGGTTGTGCTATTAAAGAATCACCACCTCTTTCAGCCTCTTTCCATTTTTTGAGATCATATCCAACATGGAAAACCTCTCCCAGATCTCTAAGGCCTTCCCCCACGTTCTAATAACAACAGCACATAAAGCCCACCTCCGCCAGCCTACCGTCTCTCTCCCACCACCCACCTGACATGGGAAAGGTTTTCTGTGGCTGGAAAGGTGTTTGATGGCAGCTCAGGTAGAATCCATTAGTATCTAAACATCTTTCAGTTGGAAACCGCCTGCTCCAAGGGACAGAGGAATTGCACAGGGACTGCAGAAATGTACGGTGACCAAGACTGCCTTTTTATTTTGTTATTTGCATAGAGCAAATGCACAGTGTACACAGGCCTTGCAAACAAGCACTAATCCGCAGGGAGCGAGCATCACGTGAGACGTTGCTGACTTTCCTGCCACGCCAGCTGGAGGGGAAGGCCTTCCCAGAGACAGGGAACGATGAGCCCATGAGACCCCAGTCTCCTTCTCTTGGTCCCCGGGGAGGCTTATGATTTCTGTTCTGTGGCATCTGAGCTTTCCAGCTGCCCACACCAGCACTGCCAGCTGGGAGCACTCTTGAGTTCTTCACTTCTGCAGCTGCTTCCCTCATCTGTGTGGGCCCTGGACCAGACCAAGGGAAAGACCTGGACACTACTGTTCCAAACCCAGCTCTGACAGGTAATGTCTGTGTGACCTTGGGGAAGAAACATCCCCTCCGTGAACTTCGGCTTCTTTAGGTATAAAACCTCTGGGCACCAGGTTGCCTCAGCTCTCAGTTATGGGTTTGTGCTGAGCACCTGTGCTGTTTTCTTTAGGAACCTGAGAGGAGTATTTGCTGGGTTAGAAGACAGCTCAAGGTCCCTGCTCAGAAACACTTCCCTCCACTGAAGACAGGTGGCTGAGCCCTGCTCCTGCCCCTCCCAACACCCTTTGTCCCCCTTTCTTTGGTTCAGTCTTACTATCGGTTTCTGAAGCAAAAGTTTTCTTTTCCAGTCTTTTTCCCAGAAGGTCAGTGCATCCTCATGAAGACTGGAATCCAGTGAGCCATCCTAACTCCAACCTCAATACCCTCCCTACGAACTGCAGTTCATAGAACTGGATACACATTATGGCCGGGCCCTGATCTGAGTGTGTTGCATGTAGTATCTCATTTAATTTTCAGTGTGGCCCTGTGACTAGGCAGCTGCCTTTTACAGATGAGGAAACTGAGGCATAGGGGAAGGAGTAGCTAACTCTGCCTGGGGGAATGAAGGAAGGCATCCTGGTGGAGGTGGCTTGGGAGCTCCGGCCTGCCAAACAGAGAAGAAAGGGAGGGTCTTCCATGCAGAGAAGACAGGTTTCCACGCGTCCCTCTCCCTTAACCCCCACTATCTTTGTAGCCTAGTGGTTGCAATTCATAAGGTTGTTTTTAAAGTTCAGATTTCAGGTTGTGAGCCAGGCCCTGGCAGAAGCAAAGGTTCTTACCTATGTACCCCTTCACTTATCGAGCTGGTGCAAGCTGAAAACACAATCTCTCTCAGTCTCTCCCAATTCAATTCCCAATTTATGCAGCTGTAGCATAAATTACAAAAAGTTTCCTTCGACTGGGAATAGACTGTATTTCTAATCCCTTGAAGCAACTGCTGCCCTCTCCTGAGGGGGCTAGTCCCAGATCCTCAGGCCACAGCTCTGGCTGAGCCCCAGGCTGCTTTGCTGGAGAGGAGAAGCAGCCTGCCCCACCTGGCCAGCACACTCAGAGGAGAGGGCCCAGGGAGCAGGCAGAGCAGTGCAGGTGCGGGCAGTGATTGAGAGAGGCCCCACTTCCCGCCCACCCAGGGAAGGAGCTGGGCCTAGGTCATTCCAACAGAGAAGGGGATGGGGAGCCCACAGGAAAGGCCTGGGCCTGTGCACAGGATGGGGTGCTCGGCCCCCCCAGTCAGAGCACTGCAATAGAGACAGGGACCTCTGCCACAGGGTGTGACCGTAGCAGACCGTCTTCTGCCGCTCCTACTGAGAGCTGAGTTGGGGGCTCAGGCTGGGGTGGGCCTGAGCGTCGCGCCCCAGCTGCAGGGCTGGAGGAGGCGGTGAGAGAGGACTGGTGCAGGCGGGAGATGGTGGAAGGAAGGGGAAGAAGTGTCTCTCAGGCAAGGTCTCGCTTGGCTTCTCATCTGCCCCCGGCTTCCCTCACCGCTGATTCCCTGTAATCCCTGAATGTATTAAAGGTTGACCGCTGATTCCCTGTAATCCCTAAAGAGTGCCTGAATGTATTAAAGGTTGATCCCCTGGGTCAAACCTGCCAAAAATAATGGGGTCGCTCTGCCAGATTAGATAAATCCTGAAATCTCAGCAGCTTAACACAGTAGAAGTTCGGCTCCTTCTCACATTCCTGGCTGGACAACCTTTGCATGCTCATTCAGGGGCCCAGGTTCCTTCTACATTGTGTCTCTTCCCACTGGTAGGTCCTTGGTATGCTCTCCATTCAGTCAGGAGATGGAAAAAGAAGGTCATGGAGGATTCCGCAGGAGGTTTTACGGGCCATGCCTGGCGGTGGCCTACATCACGTCCACCCACCTTCCTTGGCCAAAACTCAGCCCCATGGCCACACCTAACTACAAAGGAGGCTGGAAAAACAGTCTGTGTGCCCAGAAGGAGAATCCTAAACATATGAAATCATAGAACTTTCAAGCCCCACAATCATAGCATCTTGAAATAATACAACCCTAGACTCTGAGGAGTTGATTGTGGATATATCTGTCTCCTCCATCAGATTATAAGTTACCTGAGGGATGGGGCGTATCTTCCACAACTCTGTACCTTCTCAGCACCCACCACACTAATAATGGTAATGCTAATAGTGGTTGCAGAAAGGGATGTGGGACCTACTATGTGCTCGGCCTTATTCTAAGCACTATGAATATTTAAATTCATTTACTTCCCACAACAAACAACCCTATGAGGTAGGACTATTATTACTCCCTAATTAACAGATGAGAAAACTGAGGCAAAGAGGGTAAGGAATTAACCTGGGGTCAACCAGCGAGTAAGCATTCCATAAATACTCATTGATGTATAAATGTTGAACTAATGTGACATGTTGCTACCTAAATCTGACTGTTTTCCTTTCACTTTACCTCTCAGTTGCAAAGGAGAAAGACAGTAAGTTGTCAGGGCATAATTGAAATATAAAAGAGACCCACAGATGGAGAACAACTCATTTTGTCATTTGCTCCCCAAACTTCTCAAATGAATTCCTTATCACAATGGGAACATTGGCAGGGCCTCATTAATTTCTGGGAGGGAGCTTGAAGCGGGAGCTATGGAAGGGCTTATCCACCCGCTCACTGAGGAGGCCTTGCCGGCTCCATCTAATTAACAGTAAACCAGACGCCCCAACACAATCCGCTTCTACATCTGTAACACGCTGACAATCTAAAAATGCCAGCCTCCTCCTTGTGTGTCATCTAAATGTCACTGACGACATTTGATGCAATTCAGAGATGAAAGTAAATCCAATATTATCGCTGACTAAATAACCACAGGCCCAATCAGGGAGCCCCAAGCCCCAGAGCAGGACAGGGACAGGAGGCAGCCCAGCAGGAAGGCAGGGGATGCAGCGCCTCCGACATGAGCCAACCCCCAGCTGCTCACGGACAGGAAACTCCAACTTGCTGGCCCTCTCTGCTTGTGAGGGTCAGGACTTACAACTGCCAAGGCCACCTAGCTAGTCTGCAGAGGGCTGTTTCCCCTTTCTAAGCCTCAGTTTCCCCACCTGTTAAGGGAGGAGGGGCAAAACATTGTCTCTGATGAAAGATTTGTGCTGCTCTGATGTTTAGCAATGCATTTAGTCGACTCCTACTTACTGAGCAGTTATTATGTGACAGGCACAGGTCTAGGTGCTGGGGACACAGCAGTCTTTTATTCAGTCATCCTCTCCGCTAGACTATAAGCATCACAAAAGTAAGCACCAGCTCTCTCTTGCTCACCTTTGTATCCCAGCCCAGGCCCACATGGGTGCTAAGTAAGTATGTGTGAAGTGAGTGCATGAATGAATTAATGCCTGCTTGTCTGGCTTCCCACTAGCCTGGGAGCTTCTTGGGAGGCTATGTGGTCCTCAAAGGCAGGCACTGGGTATCATTTACCTCCTGGTGCCCAGTTCCCATCAGAGTGACGATAACCTTGATGCAAACTGCACCACTTCCCACTATATATGATGCTCTTAGGTGGCACCCAGTATTAGAAACACCTCCACCATAGACTCAAATTTAACATCACCATTGAGAGGTAATTGGACATCGAGGGCCTCCTGATGCGACTCTGAGAAGGACAGAACATCACTTACTCAGTGTTCCAGCCACGGTGCAGCACCTGAATCTAATCACAAGGAAACATCAGACAAACCCCAAAACGAGAAACATTCCATTGAAAAAGATCCAGGGGGAGGAGGCAGACTGAATCTTAAAAAATGTCATTGTCATAAAAGATGAAGAAATGTTCAGGAACTGTTCCAAGTTACAGAAGACTAAAGAGAAATGACAACTAAATACAATGTGTGATCATGTACTAGAGAGAGAACATGCTATAAAGGACATTACTAGGTCAACTGACAAAATTGGAATACAGTCAGAATTGACAAAAGTATTAGTATTGGTTTTCTATTGCTGCTGTAACAAATTATCACAAATTTAGTGGCTTAAAACAACACAAATTGATTTAGGACATGAACATCTTTGGGGTGTTATTCTGCCTATACAGTCGATAATTGATAAAAGAATCGTATCCATGATAAATTTACTGAAGTTGATAACTGTCTTGTATTTCCAAAAGAAAATATCCTTTGAAAATGGATACCGAAGTATTTATAGGAAAAGTGTCACGAGGTATGCGCCTTAATCTCAAGTGGTTCAGGAACAATAAGTAATATACAGGAAGAAAGAGTGAGATGGGAAATGATAAAGCAAATATAACAGTTTATAATAGGTGATTCTGGATGTAAAAGGATATGGTATTCTTTCTACTAGCATCTCTTCTGTAAATTTGAAATAATTTCCAAATTAAATGTGTGTCTGCACGTGCGTGTGTGCACTTGTGCGTGTACGCGTACTGGGTTCTCAATGAGTGAGATTGCCAAAGAGCTGAGATAGGTTTCCTGTTAATTGGTTCCATCTCACCAAATAGAACGAGAATGTAGACAGGCGAGAACCCTATGCCCTGACCATGGCCTTCAGCCTCCTCCTCTGACCATCGCAGATTTCCTCTTGCATCTCTCCCTTAATCCACACACGACTGCTCCCGTCCCTCAAAATGGCATCATAATTTCTTCCTTTATTAAGCAGCTAGAGTGTACTGGGCCCATCCCCATGTCATTTCATTTAATCCTCACGACAGCCCTTCAAATTAGGTTCTAGTATTTCCTCTTACAAATGGAAAATCAAAGGCTCAGAGAGTTTAAGCTATTTGCTTAAGGTCACACTGCTAGAGCTAGACTTCAAATCATGTCTATCTGACTCTAAAGCCAGGTCCTTTCCCACATACTGCACTGCCCCACCCTCCAAGTACTGATTCAGTAATTATTCTTTAATCGCCCACTCGGTGCTGGGCTCTATGCCAGGCACTGGGAGTACATGTGCAATCAACCTCACTCCAACCTCCAGGAGTGTATGATTTGTCCAGAGAGTTAGGGCTAGGGCTGAGGCAGGGCAGGTAGAGGTCAGAGTCAGTCTGGTTTCCAGAGTCTGGCCCCCTGACCCTCCCATCTCAGCCTCAGCCAGAAGTTGTCCTGGAACCATGGTGGCCATGCAAATAGGGAAGTTTTTTCCCTCATCCTCAGATCGTGGAGTCAAACCTGGCACAGCTTTCAGCTGGTTCCCTAGGCGAACGTTCTGAGGACATTTTCCTTTTTAGTCGAGTCTCTGCTGCCCTCTAGTGGGAAATGCAGAGATGACAGGAGGAGAGGCTTCACCCAGAAATTAAGGGAAATCCACAGTAACTGACCCCTACATGAGCTGATTCTCATACTTGTAAATGGAGAGGCCTGGGTTTGAGGATCCACTTGTGCAGGAGTCACTCAGCTTCAACAGGATAAATGCTCAACTTTTCTCAAGTCATACACTGAGTCCAAAAATTGACCCCAGACAGAGCCCTATAAAGACTGAGAAGTGATGAAGGTCACAGCCTGAACCTGGCCTTATCCATAGCCTGAGTTCTGAACTTGATTAGAGACTAAATCCACCCTCAGACTCCACCAGACCTTTACCATTTCCCTTGCCTGCTCCCCAGTTGTTAAACATTGTCATTATTAAAAATTAAATTAAATACATTTACAATTAAATAAGCTGTGTAGAAAAACAAAGGTGATACATTCTCAAAATGTATTACTTTCTAATCATTTTCTTACATTTTGCTATTCTCTGTGCTCTTGAGGTTACTTAAACCTACTGAAAAGGTACAAAGAACAAATTGATGATTGCCAGATGGGAGGTGTTGGGGAGCTGAGAGAAAAAGGTGAAAGGATTAAGAAGAACAGATTGGTAGTTACAAAGTAGTCATGGGGATGTGAAGTCAGCATAGGGAATATAGTCAGTAATATTGTAATAACTATGTATGGTGCCAGACTGATTGGGGGATCACTTTGTAAATTATATAAATGTCTAATCACTATGCTGTACATCTGAAAATAATATAAAATAATTTTGCATGTCGACTCTAACTGAAAAATAAAAAAATAAATAAAATGCATCTACTGTATCTCTATGAAGCAAATACTGTATATATAATGGTGTGTCACTGCAGATCTCTCCCCAACTCTGTATCCAGGGACATCACCCTGGTAGCTTGAAATCAGCCATATGAGACTATTTACACCACAGAAATCGGCAAACACGACAAAGTTGGGCTTGAGTTATTGTTTCGTTGATTGTCTAGACCAGGAATCAGCCAACGATAGCCAGTGTACTATTTTCGTATGGTGACCTAAGAATGACTTTTACATTTTCTAAATACTGAGAAAAACATAACAAAGGAGAATACACAACAGAGACTGTATGAGGCTCACGATGCCTGAAATGTTTACTGTCTGGCCCTTTCAGAGATCCCTGGCCTCTCCTCCGGACATAAGAAAGTAATGGAGAAAATGTTAACAATGCAGCTTATTAACACATTAGGTCGGTTGCTGTTACATCATAAATCACATAAAATATTGAGGAAAGATTTCTCCAGCATTAGAAACTATGATCTAGTGCAGAAAAAAAAAAAGTCATTCACATTATTGACAAACAGGTGACATTCCGAAATATGTAGTGCTGAAACTAGAAGAGGTTTCAATTTAATGACTATAATTTATGTGTGTTTGGAAAACCATTTTAGAGAGAACGTATATCAGATTTAATGACAATAAATGTATTTGGAAAAAGAGCAGATTGGAATGCAACTCTATTTGTCAAATTATGGTTGAATGGCGACCATCATTAGCTACAGATATAAGTTTGGCAAAAATCAATGAAAGTATTCTGTGAGAATCAACTGGCTATAGGGAGTTTACGATAAAGGATATTGTATATTTTATTATTATAAATTTTGTGTTACTCATATCAGTAAAACTTATGATAAACTTATGGACACATATATATGCATGCATTTTTTGAGAGCTGGTTGTCAAAACTTTGCCAGCACACCACTGCCCAGCAGCCTTCAAATACCCAAAAAGCAGCAGCTCTGTGCCTCATTCTGTAAAACGCAGGTTTGCCCATATCTACCAACCCCCGCCCTCTCTTACCATGGACCTCGCCTCCATTTTCTCACTTCCCTTTTTCTAGATCACCCACCTTTCAAAATTTGGATCTCTGTGTGTTTTATGTTCGCACTAACATTTTCCATCTCTGTGTTTTCGCTTCACCTTTCAGGACATCTCCTCAGATTCATCTCATAAATTCTCAATTGAGTTTTTCATTTATGCTTTCAAATATTTGACGTCCAAGAGTTTTTTCTTCCCTGACCATTCTTTCTGTGGTATCCTATTCTTTAATGGATTCAATAGCTTCTCTTGATTCTCTGAAAATACCCATGATAGTGTGTTGGATTTTAGTTTTTATCTCCCTACATACTGTTTCTGCCAAGTAGCTTTTATTTGTTTATTTGTGCATTCATTTGTTTTGTTTTGTCTCTATCTTTTCTACTAGACACTTTCCTTGGCTCTCTGGTGATCCTTTGTTGTCTTTATGTGAGGCATTACTAAATGAACCGAGCTCCTTGAAAAAAATGGCTGATTCTTGAACTAGGGCAGAGAAAGTAGTAGATGAGCCCAGTACATTTCTTTGTGACAGAAAGTCCTCAAAAAAATGACATAATAATGGACACGAGAGCCATCTTGAAAGATCTCCCAATGGATAAGTCTAGAACAAATTGAGTAGATATAGATGATATAGATAGATATTGATATAGACATAGATATAGATATAGATATAGATATGAGTAGATAGATATCTCAATAGTAACAGACTATAACTCATTGATTAAAATAAAATCCATGGGTCCCCATTAATATAACTTTGTAAATAAATTACGGAAGAAAAGAAAGCTCTTCTTATGGTACTAGAAAACAAACTACTAAAAATAAGAAAAATGGTGAAATGAGAAAATCACCACCAGATAACATCGTGATAATTAATTCAGGCAAGAGCCATTGATGATGCTAAAACTAGTGAGTGATAGATACTTATAAATTATAAAGGGAAAAACAACAACTCTACAATGGAGAAATCTGGCAGACACCTCCCTAAATAGGTGATTAAAGTTAACATCACGAGCTGTGGGATAAATAAACACTGTGTGCCTACTGATAGGATCCACTGAGAAGAACACGACATCATTTCTGTGATGTTCCTGCCAACAGTGCATAAATCAGAAGGAAACTTCAAAGAAATCCAAACTGAGGGACATTCTGCAAAGAACCTGTCCTGTACTCTTGAAAAAATGTGAATGTCACGAAGGCAAAGGAAGACTGAGGAACTACTTCAGATTAAAGGAGACTAAAGAGACATGACAACTAAATGCAGCACATGATCTGGGACTTTCTGCTCTAAAGGACGTTATTGGTACAGTTGGTGAAATTTGAATAAGGTCTATAAATATAATAGCCCTGAATCAATGTTAACTTCTATGCAAAAAAGAATGTCCTTGGTTTTGAGAAACACACACTGAATTACTCAGGGGTAAAGAGGTATCATGTTCAGTAAAAATATAACGTACGTATTAGGTGGATTTGTTGAAGAGCAGACAGGAATTCTTGCAATTTTTCTCTAAGTCTGAAATTAGGCCCCCCCAAAAAATAAATTTTAAAAAAAAAACCTGATTAAAAGAAAATATTAAAAAGCTGATCAGAAGCTGTGTGCACATGGGTCGTGGTTGTTGGCAGTGTGGTGGGGGCGGGGGCGGGGTAGGGCGGTCTGACTGGGCCATTCATTAGGTGCCGCTCCCCTTCCCTAGAATCATCTTCCAATCTCCTGCCTAGGGGTGTCTGACTGGTTCCAGGTCACAGGTGTTGAATGGGGCAGGGAAAGGGGTGCTTTGCTGGAGATTCAACATTCAGGATGTAAACATTCACTTAATCTTCCGTTTTCCCACTCTCAAGTCTCCCCTCCCCCCAGGCCAGAGACCCTTTATGTTACTTTCTCCAAAGAATAAACCTCTAGCCTTCTGCCCAAGTTGGGAGAGAGGGTCCTCTGGCAGCAGGGGAAGGAATCAGGGGGTCTAACTGTTCTCTGTTCTCAGCCCCACCTATTTCTAGAAGTGCCTGAGCCTCTTCGGGGTTCCCACTGTAAATCCAGTTGCTTGTACAGCCCCGTTGGGGTGTAAGATACAGTTTTCCCACGCCCGTTGAGTCAACGTCTGCCCTCTGCTCCCAGCTTCCCAAATGCCGCTGCCGTTATCTGGTATCTCCTCGCCCGTTCTCTTTGCCCCTGTGGCTCTAAATATTTTAATGAAATCTGTTTGCTGTCATTTTAGTGGAGTTCCAGGAAAAAGCATGTATCCAGCCTGTCGTCTTTATATAAGCCCTTTGTTGTGTTTTCTAATCCTTCTACGAGGACCTCACGTTTCTTGTGCAATTTTAAAAGATATGTAAGCACATGAAAGAGCTAAATATTGTGAAACCATAACAAACAATTTAAGAACAGGATGCTCATCAGGTTTCTGAGGGAGGATAACTAAGCTCTGAGGAGGAGCTGGATAGTGTAAGAAAAGTATCCTTCTCGGATTCAAATTTCACCGAGCGGTGAAGTTCGCGCACCCAGGCCGAAGGCCTTCTTCGGGCTGAATCTCAGGAGAGAGCCAGGCAGCGACCACAGCTATAGCCAGGGAAAGCGGGGGAGGCGGGGAGAGGGGCGGGCGGCGGGGGGGTGGTCTACGCCCAAGCCAAGTGAGAGCCAGGCTTCCGTCCCCCGCACCAAGACGAGGTGAGAATAGATTCAGCAGGTTAGTCAAGTCTAAGGCTGAGTGCCTCGGCGAGCTGGACTGCAGATAGAGAGCCTCCAGCGCTGGCACCACGTCTGGATGCACCAGCGCTCACCTCCAGCTGCGTCCTCAGGTGCGCGGCGGCGCGGGGAAGGGTGGGGCCCGCGAGCCGCGGCCTTTCCATCTAGAGCCACACGGGGGCAGCAGAGGACAGGCGGAGAAAACCGAGAGGGTCTTGGGGATGGTGTGGGAGAGAGTGAGACTGGGAAGAAGAGGGATCGAAAATACACAAAAAAGAGATGACAGAAAAATGAAGGCGGTTGGGGGCGGGGAAGAAAGACAGACAAGACAGTGAGGGCGAGCCTGGAAGTCCCAGAGCGATAAAGGGAGACAGCACCGCTCATAGTAACGGATCCCTCACAGGTGCTAGGTGCTACTATTTCACGTTGTGATATAGTATTTTGAGCCCATTTCAGAGATGAAGAAACTGAGGATGAGAGAGGACGTAGTCCGCTGTTAAGTCGCAGGATTGGCACTAGATAGTTTACTGGCTGGATTATTTAATTTCTCTGTGTCTTGCTTTCCTTTCTTACCTACCTCACAGGGTTGTTGTGAGAATTAAATAACACATGTAAAGTGCTAGAGTAGCACTCTACACATAGTAAACACTCAGTAAACACCAATTATTATTATTATGCTTTTATTGTTTAATCCTCACAACATGGAGGGGCCCTTGGTTTCAAGTTGATGGAGTGCTGCTGAAAAATATTCTCCCACATATTATAATTGGGGATACTGAGGCTCAGAAAGATTGCATGACTTCACACATGGATCTAGAGCCAGGGAATACCAAAGCCAAGATTCAAAATCAGGTCTTTTTACCCTTTCTTCCATCATGCCTGCTGCCTCAGCAGGGGACAGAAAGTGCCTATTCAGCCCAAGTTGCTAAAACCTGGTTCCACACTTT
>NW_006441955.1:3544637-3562366 GCF_000325575.1 Pteropus alecto
CCCACCCCCGGGGCTCGGCAGGGGATCAGCGCTTTGTTTTGCTCTCAAGCACCTGAGTGACAGGAATGAAAGGACAGAGCTGAATGGTGGTGGGAGGCCTGTTGGACATGCTTACCATCCCTGTCAGGAACAAAGGGAGAAGACCCTGGTCCCTCACACCCAATTTGTCTGTCTGCCAAGGAAAACCATTTGGACAGTGAGCACACCAACCCAGGGCACAGGACAGGTGTACATTAGCACAGGAAGAGGGCTGCACCTACTTTCCAAAGCCTGGCCTCCAACTGAAGCTGGGTGCCTCTGGGTCAGGTCCTTAACCTCCACCCCTGCCCCACCTCTACCCCCCACTCTCTTTACCTGCAAAATGAAAATAATGGATCCTTTCTTCCTCAACAGGGCAGCGGAAGATGGAATGAGGTGACTCATGCAAAGGGCCAGTCTGGTGCATAGGATGCTCCCAGCAAGGAGTTCTGTTATTATTTCCAAAAAAAGAATAATAATTCTCTCACAGGGTTATGTCAAAGAGTAAAAGAAACAATGGGTATTCTAGTGTCTCAGACACAGCAGATGCTCAATAAATAAGCTTAAATCAGATCTACTTCCAGGCCTTGTGGTGTTGGAAGCCCCAGTGGAGATGGACACATTGCTGTATAGGTAGGTCTTTTCAGCCAATGATAACGTGGAGACAAAGCTCCTCACACCCCCCAACTATGCACCTCAAGATGAATGTGTGCGTGGGATGGTGAAGACTTCATAAAAAAAGTGAGCTTCTGGTCAGCCCCTGCTGTGCCCACTGGTGACCAAATGCTCCTCTCTCTTTATGCACCACCCTCACCCCCTTGCTCTTACTCTCAGCAGATGACCCCAGACCCTGCCTCACAGTCAGCTGTGACTCCAAAACAAATGACCCCCAGCTTCCCGCTTCACCAGTTGCCAGCATCCTCCACCATCCTTGCCAGCAGGCAAACAGAACACTATGAGGTCAGTGTTCTGATAGCAGAGACTGTGGCAGCACCAAGGAGGGGCTAACTCAGCCCAATAGGGCTGGGAAGACTCCCTGGAGGAGGTATCACATGAGCTGAGTCTTGAAGTATTGGAAGGCATTTGCAGGACCTAGAAAGGGGAAAGCATTCTAGACAAAGGAAACTGTACACAGAAAGGTAGCGAGCTGTGAGGATCAGTCTGTTTAGGGAACCGTAAGTGGCTTAATGTGGCTGGGACAAAGGAGAGGGTTCAGAAGAGAAAAGAGGAGGCAGGAACAGGATCACGAAGGAGCTCCTGTGCCAGTCTGAGGCATTCACACCTTCTCGGGACCCAGTTTTCTCCTCAGTAGAATGAACGTGATTCGTAGATAGAATGTACTAATGCAAGAGAAGATCTTTGTGCAACATTTGGCATTTCAGTTTTCCTCAGGGAACAGTATCTACTTTATCCTGAAAACCATAAGAAGTAACTGCAGGAATTGAAACAGCACAAGAACATGGTCAACTTGGAGCTTTAGGAGACACCAGGGAGGAGGTTGCTGTGGTCAGAAGGGAGATGTTGGCTGCCTGGAGTCCATGTCCCCTTGGCCTACCCTGGAGGTCACCTATGTAGTTTCCAAGCATGTCAACAATCTCTTATGTCTCTCTGCCCAAGAACTTTCTCTAGTATTGGAGTCTTCTCAGCCACATGCAGGGAAGGCCAGAAATGCTAAGGAGTTAATGCCTTGGGAGCAATCCTCATCCAAAAAGGATTGGGGGTCGATGGATAAAACCTCCTGCTTCCTATCCCTCAGTGGGACGGTTCCAAGGAGTGTTCCATGCAGCCTCTCAGAGGGTTCCCAGTAGAACTGAGCTCCAAGTGATGCCAGAAGTAATCTTCTCATGCACATATATCTTTTATCAGCTTTTCTGCCACTTCCTGTCTCACTTCCACATTCCTTCACTATGCCTCCTAGGACCACCTCCCAAATAAACTATTTACACCCAAAATCTTGTCTCAAGATCTACTTTGGGTGAAACCCAAACTAAGCAGTTAGTAACGGAAAAGGCCCAGGAAAGCAGACCTCAGGAGGAGATTCTAGAATTCAATCACTCGCCAGTCAGATGGCAAAAAGAATCCCATTTCTGGTGGTAAACGAGATGCTTTTGCAGCATCACAATACATGACTATGGCCTGTGGTGGACTAGGCAGGTAAACAAGTGGAAAGAAAATCAAAGGTTGTAAGATAGCTCCAGCACTGGAAAGCTATGGAAGCCATGGTAATTATAAAGATTGTGGAACTGATTTGCTTTTGTTACCTGCCACAGAAACCTTAAAAGAGAATCTATCAGGCTCAGTTAAGACCACTTTCACGTTGTGAAAACCAGAAAGTCTCCGTGGCACAATATAAAGAGACTCATCTCCTGCAACTGGTGGGAAGACTGTGCCAAAAATCAGTCCAAGATTTGATTGTTAGCATGACTGAGTTACAGCCTCAGTAAGTCCTGGGCTAAAGTCAGAGTCCCAGTAGAGCAGAAGGCCCTGAGACTAGGGATTCAGACTTGAGAACCTTAGATCCCTCACATTCTTGGGAGCCCTGTTGGTTGGCACAAATGCCTCCCTTCCCCTTATAGGGAAGCATAGCCTCCCACTGCCAGGTGGCCATACAGAGTCCTCCCCTAAGGCAAATGCCTTCCAAGATAATTGTTGTCCCCCTGCCATGTCCATCCCACCCTGTCCCGCCGCCCATGACACGTATGCCAAAAACGATGGTGTGCTCTCAGCATGGTTAGGTGGGTAAGTACTGTCTGTTACATGGGAGGTAACAGGTCACTCACCATCAGAGCTGCAGGAACTAATATATGCCAGGAGGAACTGAAAGATTATATACAAGAGTATATCTTGAGGGTGTGGGGCCATGGCGGAGGAAGAAAGTAAGGCTGGATAGAAGATAGTTTACTGAAGTGGGTGCTTCTGTCACTCAAGAGTTCACAACCTGACAAGGATGTTCGAAGTCAAGGCTAGTCTTAACACATTGCTAGAATGGTTCCTTGAAGCTTAGAGATGACAATGGCCTACAGTAAATGAGTAGAAAGACCACAGCTGCCTTGGCAGAGTGCACAGAAGAGGTCAGAAAGCTCAGAGAAGTGGGCATGCTAGAATAGATTTATGATGGAAGACCAGACAGCCACCGACTGCCTAATTCTGTAAGAGGGTGAGAGGACACACTTTACTAAGTGGATGTGCACTACGGAATAATAAGGAATGCACTATGAGAAACTCAGGAGTGGCTTTCCTCTGTAAGGGAAGCCGAAGGTAAAGATGCATCTATGGAACTGGGCTACTTAGTGTCAGTGGGAAGATAGAATTCCGAACTACCAGAGGCCAGATAGTGGCTCTTAAACATCAGTAGCAAGGTGGGGGTTACGGGCAACAAAACTGGAATGGTAACCAAAGACCCTGACACACAGGGATATGTAGTGATGGCTAATAGAGCACAGTGTTTCCAGAGATGAGATGCATGGGAGCCATCTAGAATGTTGGCTTATAAACCAAAAAAACATCAAGAGCATGGAAACGGAAGACTGATAATCAGTTGCCATAAGGAAAATCATGGTCCCTGCCCAGTTTCCAGGCTCGAGCCAGTTCTCAGATCCAGAGTCCATTAATTGAAGGAGAGGCCAGGTCCCCTTGAGGAAGGACTCAGTAATGTCATAACAAGTGTATATATAATACATATTATCCCCTTTCCCCAAAAGCCCTATAGCCAGTTACCAGACTACCTACTGGAGAAAGGAGAACGTCCGATTTTCTTGAGAGCTATTGAGTAAAGCACTTGAACTCTGACCAAGAAGACCAATGTGCCATCCTGGCTCCCTTGTTGGACTGGGGTTATGTGAAGGACAGAGGATACCGGGAGTCCTGGCCCAAGTACATCTTACAGTGGAATCCATCCTGTGAGAAAAAGTCAAGTGAGAGCAACTGAAATGTCCCCTGCCCCAGCCAGGAGAAAGAATCAGAAGCAGTGCTACATCATGGGTGGAATGGGAGAAATTAGTAGAGGTGGTAATTTTTACCACATCCCTCTCCAATTTACCATTATGTCCACTGCCAAAAAATAGATCATGGTAAACAATAATGCACTACCAGAAACTTAACCAAGTGGTAGATCCAACCACAGCCATTGTGCCAAATATGGTATCCCTGCTAGATTCATGCCACACTTGATATGGAGAGACTGATGTAGCAAACGCATTCTTTTCATTCCCCACCACAAAGGTAGGTCAAAAGCAGTTTGATTTTCTCATGTCACATTCACCTAAGAGGAACACATTGGCCTTCTTTCCCGAGGCCTATGATAATCCTCCTTTCTGTCTCAATATAAGTCGAAGGAACATTGATCATTTTGACATTTCCACAGAACATCGTCATTCTGGTCCACTATACTGGTAACATTATGTTAATCAGATCTCATGAGTAGAAGTACTCTGGATGGCTTGGAAAGAAACATGTGTGCTAGATAGCAGAAGATTAACCTTACAAAGATTAAGGGGCTTACCACATCAATAACACTTTTAGTCCATCAGCATAAGGCGTTCTAGGACATCCCACCACCCCTAAGTAAAGGCTAACTTATTGCACCTTTTATCTCCTACAGCTAAGAAAGAAGCACAGCCCTTGCTAAGCCCTTTGGATTTTGGAGACAGCCCACACTTAGGTATACTGTTCTAACCCATTTACCGGGTGACTGAGAAGTTTACCTATTTTGAAAGGGCTCTACGGCTGGTTCAGGTTGCTGTAAAACCTGCCTTGATCCTTGGACCATATGATCCAGTAGACCCAATGATGCTATCCATGGTAGACAGGAGACCACACGGAACCTTTGACAAGCCCCAAAATAAGGGTTTCAGTGTAGACTTCTGGAATTCTGGAGGAATGCTATTCATATTTTTGCAATAGAGAAATATTCACTATTCAAAGACAAGCTCCTGGCATGCCACTGGGCCTTTGGAGAAACTGAGCACCTGACCTAGAACCTCAGACAACTATGAAATCAGAGATGCTTCTCAAGAGCTAGGTATTAGCAGATCCACCAACAAATCTATCATGCAATGTAAACAGTACATTTGATATTGGGCTTAAGGTTCAGAAGGTATAAATTGATAATTAAACCCCATGTCTCCTACCTCTATGGCATTGTAGCCTCTCTAGCAGCTTCACCTATAACTTCTTTGGAGGTTTACAACAAGCAGCTGATGGAAAGGAGGAAAACCCACAAAGGATCACGTTTTAGCAGCCCCTTTCTCTATTAGAACAAATTATTTTCAATAATCGGTATGAAAAACAATCATAGATAGAAAAAATGCAGACAGCTAAGCATTTCTTTTGTTAAACTTTCTATTTATAATCATGCCATTAAAATAAAAAAATAAATAATAAAGTAAGTATTACAATACCAAAAAGGAAAAAGGAGTTACAAAAGCTTTCTAAATACATTAACAAGATTTTTTTTAAAAAACGAAATATACTTCTATTGATCTATTGCAATAATAAATAATAACAATATAATTTGTTTTCAAGCCTTTTGCCAATTTGCTAGTGACTTCTTCAAAGTTATCTTCTTCACATTCATGTTAAATAGATTGAATATTAATATAGTATAGCTTATCAATGTATCTCTACTTCTTTCTATTAGTTTTAATTTGAAAAGTCTGTTGTACATTAAGCGACCCATAAATAGATTGACAGAAATTCTTAAAAACCCATTTCACAGTGAATTCTAGAAGTGATACCACTATATATTATTTTGTTTTGGGGACATGAAATCTAGTACATTTCAACTGTATCCAGAGTTGAAATTTTCCACTAGAGTATCTTCACTATTCTATTATGCTTGGTAAAAACCTCCATTTTTATTCTGCAAAATGAGATAAAACGATTAAATAACTACTAACATTATTTGAGTCATTGTTTTAGAATGAGTATCCAGTTCTTGATAGAAATGATCAAAGCATTCAAACATTGCCTTTTTATTTCTTCTGGCATCTTTTGCCATTTCTCATGGCATTATTCTTCAAAGTTTGATTCTTTTTTTCCTTGTAAATATCCATTCCTTTCATTTTGTGTTGTATAGTCAATGGCCTTCTCCACAATTTGTATGTGCTCAGCCTCAAGCATGAGTTTTACTACACATTGTACAAGGCTTATTATGGCTCTTCGTAAATATTTTTGTGTTTTAATGTCATCTAAAATTTCACACCAAATAATAAAATATAATTCAGAAAACAAATCATGGAGAAAAAAGAAAGAATGATGAGTTGACCCTCTTGTGTCCATGCTTTCTTTTAGATTGCTTGGTATTTCATAAGTTATCACTAACTTTCAAAATTTGTCCATACTGTGCACATGGCTTCATTTGCCTGAGACTGTTTCACTGATATACTTACCTTCTGCAGCATTTTTAACAGATAAGGTGCTATTGGAAAAATGGATAATTTTTTCCAAAAGTTTTTAAAAATCACATGTATAATAAACACTTCTAAAATTGTGAACTCCATAAAAGTCCAGAGAAAGATTGTACAAGGCACGAATAAGGGTTTGAGATTCATATCTTTGATTTTCACCTAAAATATACCCTGCTTACCAAACAAAAATATTGCACCTCAAATTTCACACCTTGTTTTACTGTTTTAAATTTTAAACACGAATAAAATCTCCAAGAGGTCCCATACAGTGACAGAACTAACTCAGATTCTGATTCTTCATCTTTACACTCACCATCCTATTATCATTTATTTAGAATCTGCTGTTTAAACGCAGGAATATGTAGTTCCACAGAGGTTGGAGTAATAATGGGTCTTAAGCGAGCTCCAATGATTCCAAACCTTTATAATCTTACTCTTGAAACAAACTCATGTGGCTGAGTCTGCATATGTTGGAGGCTGACTGTGCAACTTGGTTTCCTATGAATTAATTGCTTATTAAAGGATATGCTTATTAAAGGATAAGCAATTTAAAAAGTGCTCATTGGGTTCCAGCTCCAGTTAAGATAGAATAAGCACATTCCACCCAGTCTCTCCCATTGTATGCAACAAAAATTCCCAGGAAAAAAAACACTTGGAGACTCTGGGAAATCTGAAAGGTAAGAAATAGCAGGAGGGTTGAGGAAGGAAACCAGACTTGAAGAATCACTAATCCAGGGGTGAGTTTCCTTACTGTTTACTCCTTCAATATCTCCCACCCTGGACTTAAAGAAGCCTGAAATCCTGAACGGCACACCCAGAACTAATATTATTTTAATGGTGAAAGACTGAATCTTCCCCCTAAGATTGGGACAAGGCAAAGATCTCTACTCTTGCCACTCCCATCGATATTAGTAATGGAAGTAAAACTATTCCTGCTTACAGACAACAAGTTACCTACATAGAAAATCTCAAGAAATATATCCAAAAAAAGCTTTTATAAGTAATAATTGAGTTTAGCAAAGTTGAAAGATACGATGTCTGCATACTAATATCAAATGTACATCTATACAATAACAAGGAACAATTAAAAAACAAATTTTTAAAATAGCACTTACAATTGTCCCTCCCCAAAAAAAGAAATACTGTAGCTAGCTATAAATCTAACACAGCATGTTCAGAACCTGTATGCTGAAAACTATGACGTGCTGATAAAAGAAATGAAAGATCGAAATGGATGGAGAGACATATGTTCAGGAGTTGGAATATTCAATATAATTAAAATTTCAATTCTCTCTTGAAAATGAAACCGATCTATAGATTCAACACAATTCCAATCAAAATCCCAGCAAGAGTTTTTGCAGATACAGACAAACATATTTTTTAAATTTATATGGAAACCCAACAGAACTAGAATAGTCAAAACAATTTTGAAAAAGAAGAATAAAATTGGATCATTCATGGCATCCAATTTTAATATTTATTGTAAAGCTACAGTAATGAAGACGCTGTGGTATTAGCAAAGGGATAGATATATAAGTCAATGGAACAAAATAGAGCCCAGAAACAGAGGCACACAAATGTGGCCAACTGATCCTTTGACAAAGGTGCAAGGACAATTCAATAGAGAAAGGATAGTCTTTTCAACAACTAGTGTTGGAACGTTTGGTCATCCACATGCAAAAGAATAAATTTCAATCTAAACTTTATGCTTTATACAAAAAAAAAATCAAATGGATCATAGATCTAAAGGTAAAGTATAAAGCTATTAAAATTTTAAAAGGAGAAAATCTTTGTGACTTTGAGTAAGGCAATGAGTTCATAGACATGATGCCAAAACCGCAATTCTTTAAAAATTGATAAATCGAACTTAATGAAATTTTAAAACTTTTAGTCTGTGAAAAATATTGTTAAGAGAATGAAAAGACAAGCTTTAGACTGGAAGAATATATTTGTAGTCACATCCAACAAGGCTTGTATCCAGAATATATATAGAATGTTCAATATTCAATAAAAAGAAGAAAAAACTAAACCCAAGGCGAATAGAAGGAAGGAAATTATAAAGATTAGAGTAGAAATTAATGAAAAACAATAGAGAAAATAAAAAGGAAGCTGGTTTTTTGAAAAGATTAACAAAATGAACAAACCTTTGGCTGGACTGACTGAGAAAAAAGACTGAAGATTCAAATTATTAAAGTCAGAAATGAAAGAGGGGCCATTACTACTGGCCTTACAGAAACTTTTTAAAAAGGATTATAAGAGAATACTATGAACAACTACATGCCAACGCATTAGATCACTTAGATAAAATGGACACATCTCTAGAAAGATGCAAACTACTGAAACTGACTCAAGAAGTAACAGAAAATCTGAATAGATCTATTACAAGTTAAGAGATCAAATTAGTAATCTAAAAACTACCCACAAATGAAAAGCCCAGGCCCAGAGGGTTTCACTGGTGAGTTCTACCATACATTTAAAGATGAAGCAATACCAATTATCCACAAACTCTTCCACAAAATAGAAAAAGGGAGAATATGTCCAAACTCATTCTATGAAATTAGAATTACCTTGATACCAAACACGGGCAAAGACATCATAAGAAAATAAAACTACAGACCAATATTTATTATGAATATAGATTGCAAAAATTCTCAACAAAACACTAGCAGACTGAATCCATAAATATACAAAAAGTATTATATACCATGACCAAGGTGAGTTTATCCTAAGAATATAGGTTGGTTTAAAATCCAAAAATCAATTAATATAATACACTAAGTTAATGAAATAAAGGATAATATATAATCGGCTCAATTGATGCAGAAAAATCATTTGACAGAATTTGACACTGATTCATGATAAAAACGCCCAACAAACTAGGACTAGAAGGGAACTTCCTCAACCTAATAAAGGGTATCTAGAAAAAATGCATATCTAATAACACATTTAATGGTGAAAGACAGTTGTTTCATCCTAAGATCAGGAACAAAATAAGGGTATCTGGTCTTGCTGCCCTTGTTAACATTTTCGTGGAGATTCTAGCCAGGAAATTTAAGTAGCAAAGTGAAATAAAAGGCATCCAGATTAGATATGAAGAAATAAAAATATCTCTGTTTATAGATGACATACTCTTGTATAAAATACCTTAAGGAACCCACTAAAAAATTATTAGAACAAATAAATGAGTTCAGCAAGGGTACAGGATGCAAGATCAATATACAAAAATCAACCGCATTTCTATACATTTACAATGAACAATCAAAAATTAAATTAAGAAAGCAATTTTACAATAACATCACAAAGAATAAAATACTTAGGCATAAATTTAACAAAAGAAGTACAAAACTTGTACTCTGGAAACTACAAAATATTGTTGAAAGGAATTAAAGAAGACCCGAATAAATAGAAAGATGTTCCATGTTCATTTATCAGGAGACTTAATGTTAAGATGAAACTATTTTTCAAGTTAATCTACAGATTCGACATGATCTACATCAATTTTCTGACTGACAATCTAATCTTGGAATTCATATGGAAATTCAAGGAACACAAAATAGCCAAAACAGTCTTGAAAAATAACAAAGTTGAAGGACTCACACCATGCAATTTCAAAACTTACTATAAAGCTACAATAATTAAGACAGTGTAGTACTTGCATAAAAATAGACATAAATCAAAATAATAGAACTGAGAGTCCAGAAATAAACTCTCACATTTATGATTAATTGAGTTTTGACATTGACAAATGGTATGGGGACAATTAGATATCTACATGCAAAAGAATAGATTAGGACCATTATATCACACATATGCAAAAATTAACTCAAAATGGATCAAAGACTCAATGTAAGAACTAAAACCATAAAACTCTTTGAAGAAAATGTAAGTATAAATCTTCATGACCTTAGTTTAGGCAGTGGTTTTTTAATTGTAACACCAAAAATACAAACAACAAAGGAAAAACAAATTGTACTTCATCAAAATTGAAAACTTGTGCTTCCTAATATACCATCAGGAAAGTGAAAAGACAGCCCAGGAATGGGAAAAAATACTTGCAAATTATCTAGCTGACAAGGGGCTTATATATGAAGAATTTTTACAACTCAGCAAAAAGACAACCCAATTACAAATGGGCAAAGGACTTGAAAAGACGTTTCACAAATGGCCAAAAAAGCACATGAAAAGATGCTCAATAACATTAGTTATCAGGACTATATAAATAAAAACCACAATGATATACCACTTCACACCCACTAGGGTGGCTAGAATTAAAAAGACAGATATAAATGTTGACAACGAGGAGAAATTGGAACCCTATTACTTTGTGGGTGGGATTATAAAATGATTGCTGCTGCTGTGGAAAATAGTTTGGCAGTTCCTCAAAAAGTTAAGCATAGAATTATAATATGATACAGCACTGCTACTCCTAGGTATATACCCAATAAAAATTAAAATGTATGTTCACACAAAAAACTTGTACACAAATGTTCATAGCAGCATTATTCATAATAGCCACAAAGTGCAAACAACTCAAATGTCTAACAGATAAATGGATCAACAAAATGTGGTATATCCATTCCATGAAATATTATACAGCAATAAAAAGGAATGAAGTACTCATCCATGCTACAACACGGTTGAACCTTGAAAATGTTATGCTAAGTGAAAGAAGCCAGACACAAAAGGTCACGTTGTATGATTCCATTTATATGAATTTTTCAGGACAGATAAATTTATCAAGAAAGAAAGTAATTAGCGGCTGTACAAGATTGGAGAGTGTGGGGCAAATGGGTAGTGACTGCTAACAGGAACAGAATTTCTTTGGGGAGTGATGAAATGTTCTAAATTTGATTATGGTGATGGTTTCACAACTGTAGGAATATACCATTGAATTGTACACTTAAAATAGGTGAATTGTACGGAATATAAATTATATCTTAATAAAGCTATTATTTTAAAACAGCAGCAAGAAAACAAATAACTCAATTAAGAAAAACTGGTAAAATATTCAGCAAAGAATACATATGGAAAAATAGCTACATGAAAAGGTGCTTAAGATCATTAACCATTAGGGAAACGCAAATCAAAACCACAATAAGTTACTACTGCACTACTCTTACCATGGCTTAAAAAAAAAAAAGTGAGACAAACCAAGTCCTCTAATATGGCAACTCTCATATGTTGTTGGTACAAATACAAAATGGTATAGCTTCTCTGGAAAACAGTTTGGCAATATCTTGTTTAATAAAGTTTAACATTCATTTACATTATGACATTACAATCATATGCTCAAGTGTTTACCCTGGACAAATAAAACCTTATGATCACACAAAAGCCTGTTCATGCATGTTTATAGCAGCTCCATTCATAATTACCAAAAATGAAAACAACCTAAATGTCTTTCAACAGTGAATAGATTAACAAACTATGATGCAGCCAGAAGATTGATATGTTATATAAAGAAATATATAAATATATTGTATATCTGTATACCCACATGTGCACACACATGTGCACACATAATTTAAATTCAACAGTCACTGCCAGGATTGTTTAGAACTTTGACCACCAACAAGAGTTTTTTGAGGTGAGTAATATTTTATCCCTGAGATTGTTTAGAATTGCTGGGCTACCATGATAATTTAAAAAGCAGACCAACTGGAAGTCCATATTATTATTGTTTTAAGTTCTCTGCAAACAATGCACTACTCTGAGAAGGGCTCTCGTTACCTCGACTCTCTATGCTGTTCTCTTCTGTGGTTCTGGAAAGAGCCTTAGACATAGAGAAACTGATTCTGGAAATCAATGGACTGAAAGGTTCAAGGGGTAGGAATGGGGCTCTGATCATGTCTGCTGTAGACAACCAAGTCCTGGGTTAAACAGATCAATTCTAAGTACGTATGTATGGTTGAATAAATAAAAAAAATAAGTCCTCAATGAAGGCAATTGGGTAAATCTTAATATGTATTTGATATCAGGTAATAGAAAGGAACTATTTTTAATATTGATAGTGTATTAATGATATTGTGGTTCTGTTAGAAATTGTCTCATGCATTCTGAGTATTTCATAGTGGAATTTCACAATATCTATAATTTACTTTTAATTCTTCAAAGAAAAAATTAGGCAAAACAAATATGGCAGCTGTTAATAATTATTAAAGTTATGTAATGTGTACATAAGGATTTATTGCACTCTTCTCTCTACTTTCTTATGTGCTTGAAATTTTTCATAATAGAAGGTTTTTCAAAATTAAAAATACACCAGAAAATCCCAGAAATATTAAGTGTCTTAGTGCCAGAGCCAGTGAACCTTCGCTCCAAAAAGATCAGTTTATCCTAATACATCCCCGGATGAATTTGAATCAAAGAAAGCTTGGAGCATGTTAAATTCTTGTCCCGCAGAAAGGAAAATGGAAAAGCAAGTAACATGCTTTATAAAGCTTCCACCCTAAAATGCTAAAACAAGGATTATGTGGGGCTGAAATGGACTAACATTCAGCCATACTGAAAGCTTGGTTTTCCAGCAGGTAGGCCCTATTCCCCGAAGAAGCCTGTGGACTGGCTGCAGGGAAGATGTCAACTCTCTTTTTTAAGGTAGTGTGACATGGGTGTCAGTCACTTGCAGAGAGTAGAGTCTTGTCACATTCCTCAACCTATAAGGTGAGGTCATAAAGGGCCATGTAGCTTTCACTTTGTTCACTGGAACATATGCTCTTGGAACCTTGGGTCAACATGTAAGAGGCCACCATGACAAAGGGCTACTACACATAGGTGCTCCAGTCAATAGTCCAGCTGAGCCCAGCCTTCTCGCCATCCCTGCGAAGGCACCAGACATGTGACTGGAGCCATCACCCTCCAGACCAACAAATCCATCAGCCGAAGAGATTTCCATCAACACTATATGGAACAAAAGAAAAACCCAGCCATGCCTTGCCCAAATTTTTGACCCACAAAATGATGAGATAATAAAATGGTTATTGTTTTTAAGTCACTAAATTTGGGGGCCATTTGTTATGCCGCAATAGTTAACAGTAACAGGAAGCCAGAAGGTGTGACCTATGATGGGCAATGGCAGATGCAGTTTTTAACGGGCCCGGAAACTTTAAGAAGAAAGTCACTTGACCGTGTGTACAAAGTGCAAGACCTTGATAGGGACCTGCATAGGTGACAAGTCCTGAACTTTAAGCTCCATTGATATCACTAGGCCTTGGGAGAGGTGAGGCTGATTCTCAATGGCAGAGGGACCTGCGTGGGCAAAGAAGCAGGAAAGTGCATGGTCCATTAGGTGACTTTGAGGAGCTCAGTGTGGCTAGAATGAAGGGACATGGGAAGATGGAGACGGACTAGTGGGGAGATAGGAGAAAAGCCACTGATGCTAAAGTTTCAGGGAGTTGAGGGAGGGTCAGGGACCTACCTGTACAGGTGGGGAGCCCTGAAGTTTAAGCCCCAGGACAATGACCTTTATAAGTTGCAAAATTTTAAGAGAATGACTTTAAGAGGCTAGCCTTCTTGCCTCTTGAACAGAAGAGGTGAGAGGCAGAACTCCAAAGTCTGGGGTCTCAGTATCCCCAACCCCCAAAACATGGCCTCCACTAAGGGAGCCCTGTGTCCCGTGTCCAGTAAGGCTGTGCTGCCATCCACATGCTGGCTCTTTCTACTATGTGGTGCTCACTCTTAGAGGCCCCATAAGCCCCTCAAACTCTACATGTTGAACACTAAACTTTTTTCTTCACCCTCCAATCTTGTCTCTACTTCAGTGGCCCACAACTCTGAGTGTCACCCACAATGAGTCACCTAGCCCAGACACCTGTGACTCGGCTGTGCCCCTGGCTTAAGTCCCCTATATTTTATCAACAGTAGAGAGTCTGTCTCCCAGCAGTTCTTAAAGCCAACCTCTTCTCTCCCTGTCCATGCTCTCACTGATCATTTTTTGTGCTCTATCTCTCATGGCTTCTCCTCAGCGGGGTTTAGCCTTCCTCCTAACAATCCATGCAATCCCAGTGCACATCTCACCAGGCAACACTGTCAGTGGCTCCCAGAACCCTCCCTCTGAAACCAGGTCCCTTAGCCTGGTGCTCCAGGTTCTCCATGAGCTGACCTCTGACTTCCATCCAACATCACAACCTGTCCCCACCTATACCCTCTCCACCTGCTCCTCCAGAGGGAACCTTCACGCCCTCACCAGCTTCCTGCCATGGAACACAATGCTGCCCCTCACCAACGCCCTCAGGACTTAGCTTCAGCCTCACCTCTTCTCAGAAGCATCTCCAGAACCCACACTCTCCCATCCGATGACTCTTCTCTGTGGCTCCTTGCTCCAGACAGGGCATCTCCCATAACCTGTAACTCTTTAAAGAGTTTATAAGCAGAACTTGCTCCAGTCACTTAATCCCTCTGAGCTGTTTACTCTTCTGTGAAATGGGACAATACCTACACCAAAGGATCTGAGGATGATAATAATGAACGCCAAGTGAGTAGGCAGAGATAAGAGCTTTTCGTACATTATCTCATTTAATCCTCACAGCACCCAGAGGCAGACAGTACTAATAGCCCCCACTGAATTGAGGACACTGAGATGAACCACCTTGCGTAACTTGCCTTTCTCTTGGCAGGCTTCCCCAGTCCCTGGGCCCTGATCATCAGTGCATCTTCCTTGCCTCCTGGCCTCACCACACTAAATTTTTAGAGGGCAGGAACGGTGCTTGTTTTGCACATTTGTGTATCCCAATCTCCTAGAACTGGCTTTGGCATACAATATGTACTCAGTATACATTTGGTAACTGAAGTAATCAGTGAATGAATAAACCCAGCCAGCAACAGAGCCTGGATCCCAGCTCTTGGCTCTTTCTCACCCGCCATGCAGGATCCTGTGTGGAAGGTGCTTCGTACAGGACCTGGCACACAGTAGGTACTCAATAGTGTGTAGCTGTTGCAGTTGTTATGAAGAAAAAAAAAGAAGAGGAGGAGGAGAAAAATAATTGAAAAACAAATACCACTTGGTGAGTCCGTATCCCCCAAAAGTGGGAGCTCCCTCACGGTGATCCAGGCCCAAGTCCTCCTAGCGCCTAGGCCAGGGTCAGCTCCAGCAGACTTAGGGGAGAGTTTGGGAATAAACATGGGCAGTAGAGGTCAAGAAGGGAACTCCCATCCCACTTTCTCCTTCCCTCAGAAAAGAGGTGATGTCCCGTCGCTGTCATCATCACCAGAGGTGTGAGCACCTCCTGCGACCGGGGAAACCCACGCTCCTTCCAGCGCAGATCCCAGCGGAGCTCAGGCCCCAGCCCGTCCCACTCGCGGCGGAAGCTCACAGAACCAGAGTCGCCTGTTCCTCCAACCTCCGCGCCACCACCACTCCATTCTGCCACCTAGCAACCTGGCTTGGGCGTCCTGGATTCTGATTATGGCTCCTCAAAGTCTGGATGCGAGACTCTGGGCCAGTCACTGTCGGTCTCTGAGCCTCGGTGTTCCTGACTGTGCGCAGTGGGCAGTGGGGTCTAGGGTGCGAATGGCTGCAGGACTTTGCCAAGCGTCAAGGCTGAGACTGATCACCCTGGATTTCCATGGCGGGGCCTGGGCCAGGGTCTGAGACGCGCCAGGTAGGGAGGAAAGGAACCTGGGAAGCTTACTACTCTACCCGCTCGAGCTTCGACCGTTAGAACCATTCTGAGCTCTGCCCAAGATGCGCGCAGCAAGGAGCTGAGTGAGGCCGCAGTCACTCTGAACTCGAAGGTCCTGGCTGCATGGGAGGCGGGTTTCGCAGATCCCTCACTCTTCACCCGCAGAAACCGCTTCAGGAGGGAACAGGAGTAGGCCCACTGGGACAATGGGGAGGAGAGGAGATTTAGGATCCCTAAATGGTTGGACAGGTCTCTAAACCACTCTGGACTTGAGTCTCCTCCTCTGTGAAATGGAGCCGGTAATAACTCTGGATTCTTCTGGTTTGCTGATGGGATGAACTAAAATAGTAATCTTGAAGTCTACGTTGCTCCAGATGTCCTTGAAAGTGAGTTACACAGGCCCACGGGCTTGGGCATACAGTATGTACTGCTGGCTTGAGCACCGACAGGAACCAAGGGGCCCCGAGAGACCCAGTGTAGGTCCCTCCCCAAACCAAGAAACCCAGACGGGTCTTAGGTTCACCTTGGGTGGGATGAGGGCCGAGGCTGGGGAAGGGGCGGCCGGAACTCGGGCTGACAGAGGAGTAGAGGCCTCCGGAAACCTGGAGTGGGAGCAGGGAACAAGAGGCTTCAGAGGGCGCAGCGGCGAAGGGCAAGAAAGTTCACACTTCTGGACGCTCCCCGCTCTTTCTCGTGTCTTCCTTTCTTCTGAATAACTCTTCCCTCCTTCCTTTCTCTTCTCTCTCTCTTCTATCCTTCCTATCTTCATTCTCTCCGCGCCCCATCTCTCCTGCCCCCATGTTTCTTCTCTCCTTTCCCCCCACTTCCATCTCATCGTCACCCTCGCACTTTATAACCAAACAGCCAAACCCCTTTCCAATTAAAGTGGAATTAGGCAACTCAATCAAATTAGTTCCCTATTAAAGCCCTTCTTTATTAAACCGTTTTCTTGTCCTGCTATTAAGTTTCACCGCCTGGCGGAACTCGAGCCGGCTCCAGAAGTTTACCTTGGGATGTCGCCGGGGCCAGCCTAGGGGAGGGGGCACCCTGTTTCTCGAAGAGGGGAAATCACCCTGTCGGGAGTCGGACGATAGGGGAAGGAGGGTGCCGGCCGAGGATCCGCTAATTTGTTCAGCTCCACGCGAGGAGGGAAAGTAAAAGGGATGCAGAGGTCTGGGTGGAAGGCACGTCCTCATCTCCACTCTCGGATTACACAGCCCTGGGAGACAGCAGCACCCCACTACCCCACCATTACTCCTAATAACCCCCCAAAATAACTGTGGGAGAACGGTCGCAGCCTTCCCTCCCCAGCTGCCACCTCCGCCGTCGTTGGCTCCAACCTGAGTAGGGAGGCGCGCAGCGTGCGACCGGAGCTGCGTCCAAATCTGCGCGCCAGGAAGAACCAGAACCTACTGCCAACTTTGCAAGATTCCGGAGAAGGGGAGCATCCGGGGACCGAGAACACTGGCCAGGCGACCCCGCCGCAACCCACCGCCCAAGCTGAGAGCGGGAGAGTCGCTGGGTCCCTGAGACGCAGCGCGCGCCGCTCCTCCCAGACTTCTCAACCGCTCCAGTCGGCGGGGCGCTCCCAGGCGCCCGTATCTCCGGGGGTTAGAGCACCAGCCTGACTTTGGTCAAGATTTTCCCAGGCACCGCGACCCGAACGAGAAATCAAGACCTTTACAAT
>NW_006441955.1:3562388-3562637 GCF_000325575.1 Pteropus alecto
GAAGAGCGGGAAGGGATTGGGCGTTGTTTTCTTAGAAAATAACATTTATTTCTAGCTCATGTCTATGCAAAGGAAAGCACAAAGTGAGCCATTCTCTGCAGCAGCGTTTCCCGCTGCCAGCCCTTCGGCCGGGGCGTTTGGCGAGTCCCTGGAGGCGGGGATGGGCCCTCCGGCGGGCGCGTCTGGCTCAGTCACACGTCGCTCTGTTCCTGCTTCAGTGCGCACCTTGACCGCTCCTCAGGGAGAGAC
>NW_006441955.1:3562706-3563908 GCF_000325575.1 Pteropus alecto
CGAGTTCACAATATATTTAATCTGTAAAACCTGAAAAGTACAATGCGCGCATAGTCTAATTTTTTCCATTTTGTCCTTTTTTTTTTGCTTGTTTTTGAATTTTTTTTCACGTTAATACCGAGGTCACCTACAAATTACAATTAATAACTTAGAATTCCATTTTATAACATTATACACTGGCTTGTATATATATGTATAGATTACATATAGATTTATACATGTATAAAAACTCACACTGCACCAAGGAAACCCATGCTTATCGGCATAAGCAACAAAGAGAGCGACAAATACCGCAACGAGGAAAGTGCACCTTAGAACTTGTTTCCTTTTTTTTTTTTACAATTGATATCGATATGTGTCCCAAAGACTCGACTCAGTGCCAAGAGATTTATACATCCTAAATTTATATTTGTTAGAGCGAATATTTTAAATTCTTTAAAAGGAGGGGGAGACACAGAAGACAGACTTTTGGACTATCTTGCCATCCATTTGAGCGCGCGGGCGGGATGGGCGTAGCTAATGGAAAGGCAGGAGCGTGCGCAGCGGCCGCAGCCTCTGAATTCAAAAGAATTGTCGCCCGTGGAAAGGCTGGGGAGCCTTGGGGAGGGGGTCGGAGAATAAGGATCCGGGCCGCGCACCTTCTCCGAGAACATCTGCATCTGTAGCTGCTCCCTTTGCTCAGCTCTCCCAACCCACCCTTCAAAACAAAACAAAACCACCTTGGAGCGAGAGAACCCCAGCCGGGGCGCAGAGTGCGCACCGGGCGAAGAGGAACCCGCTGCCCGCGGGAACGAAGCTGAGGTCCTTGCTTGAGAGCCGCGCGGCTGCCAGGCCCCTCGCCCTACTGCTTCTCAGGGGCGCCGTTGACCATAGGCCCGTACAGGCCGCCGCCGTAGGTCGGCTCCTTGTGCACAGCAGCGGCGGCGGCCGAGCGGTCGCGCATTAGATCGCTGAAGGCGTAGTCCATCGGCGGGCGGAAGCCGAGTGTGGGCACCAGGCCGGCGGTCGAGTAGGGAGCCATGAAGGCCAGGCCGCGGCTGTGCGCCGCCGCCGCCGAGTAGGCCAGGCGCAGGGGGCTGAGGCCGAGGGGCGCGCCCAGCGGGTAGGCGCCCGCATCAGCGCCGAAATGACTGGCGTTGGGCTGCAGAGGCGAGAAGGCCGAGCGGCTACTCAGCGAGCCCAGCGCCCCAGGAGCCATGGCG
>NW_006441955.1:3564316-3565564 GCF_000325575.1 Pteropus alecto
GGGGCGCAGAGGGGCCGAGGCCAGCCGCCAGGCCCCCGCGGTGGTGGTTCAGCACCTGCTCGATGGCCTGTACCACGTCTCCGCCGCAGCCCTGCAACACCAGCTCCAGGACTCCTCGCCGGTGGCCCGGGAAGACGCGCGTCAAGATGTCCAGCGGCGTCCGCTGCCGTGGACCCGGGCCCCCGCCCAGCCCTGGCGCGGGTGCGGCCTCTGCCTCTTCTTTGTCGGCCTCGGAACCGGATTCCGAACCCAGAGGGCTGGCGGAGCCCGGGCTGTCCTCTTCAGCGCCTCCTCCGGGGCCAGCGCTACCTGGGCAGCTGCCACCTGCCTCCTTGGAGGCCCGGGCCAGGGGCGACCCCGAAAAGGACTCGCCGTCGCCGTTCTCAGAGCCGGAGCCCGGCCGCACCTCCGGGGACGATGTTCCGGGACCCGAGTCTGCGCCGTCGGGTGATAAGGGCTTCCCCGGCGGCGGCGGTGGGCTGCCGGGGCGGCCTGCCTGGAGCAGCGTTTTGGGGAACAGGTCAAACTTCTGTAACTTGGCCTCTGGGAGGGGAGAAAAGGGGATGTGAGGAGCAGTTAGGAGCGGGGAGGCGGTCGCACCCACAGCACTCGAGCCCTTTGCATCTTAGTTTCCTTTCCCTCTGAGCCCCACAACCTTCATTCAGTGGGGGCCAGTGCCCCCCTTTGTTTTTGATCCACCATTTCTTCCTCTCTGAGCCCCTACAGCCCTGTCTCCTCCGCTGTCCCCAGGGAGCGCTCTCCTTCTGTACCCAGAGCCCTAACCACCAGTGCCCTGTAAACTCAATGTCCAGTGCCCTTCTTTCTACATCTCTGCCCCAACACCTTCACCCTTATCCCCCTTCCGAACTCTGCGCTGCCCTGGAGAAGTAGCCTGGCTTGGGGTTCAAGCAGGAATCAACATAACTTCCACCTACATCACAGACGGTATAGAAGACCCTACTCCACCTTTGAGATTCCCTGAACCAACCCAGGCCTAGGTGCCCTCTGGCCCTGGGCAGCTTAGCCTGTAAAGACACCTTGGGCATCTACAAGATCCCAAGCCTCTCTCCAGGCAGAAGTAGAGTCCTAATTCTAAACCACCCTTTCCAAAATTGAGATCTAAGTTCTTCCCTCTAGACTGAGAGGACCCCAGAAGGGCCCTGGCCTAATTTCCTCCCTCCCCAGAAAAAGCCAAAGGAGTTTTGAAGAGGTGGAGTCAGGCAGGGAGTAAGAGAAAAGGGGACAGGG
>NW_006441955.1:3565619-3566209 GCF_000325575.1 Pteropus alecto
GAGTGGGGAAAGAAGCTAGCTAGAAAGAAGGATCCGGGCGCAGCCTGCGGTTGTCCGGGGAGCATTAGGAACACAAGAAAAGGAATCGCACAGGGAAAAGGAACAAGGTGTCTTCAGTACTTAGATAAAGTGATGAGGGACAGGGGAGGGGACTTGGAGAGGGTCGGATTTCTCAAGAGAGTTGGGACAGAGCAAGGGGAATCTCTGCATGTGGTGAAACACAGAATGAAAAAAAAAAAAAAAAAAAAAGACGCGGATTTCCGCGCTGCGGAGAAGGCCCAGCGCAGTGAGCAAGTGAGCTGGAACTGTCCTGCGTCAGGGTAGAGGAGATAAGGTTAAAGCGTTCACACTTGGCCCGCGCTGAAAGAAAAGAGTACAGTGCAAAAGCTTCCAAAGTGGGGAAGGGAGAGTCTGTGTGTCTCTGCCCCAAATCTGGGGCGGGGTACGCGGTGAACTCAAGCAGTCGGAGCGTTTGGAGAAGGGGATTCTACTCCTTCAGTCCTGAGCCAAGTCTCCGGGCCTCGCGCGCCCGGGCTGCGTCCCTGCTCCCCTCTGCTCCCGGCCAGGCCGCGCTCTCACCTGAGCTCCCG
>NW_006441955.1:3566233-3566575 GCF_000325575.1 Pteropus alecto
CGCCCCGGGCCCCGCCGTGGGCAGGGCACACCGAGCCGAAGACCTCGTAGGCAGGTCGCGGCGGGATGATGCCGTTGGCGGCCGCCAGCGCCAGGCCCTCGGCAGTGCCGTAGAGAAGCTGTAGCTCGCGCGCCTCGTTCTCTTCCTGTGCCTGTTGCCTGCGCAGCGCCACCTGCGCCGCCATGACGCGCTGGCGCTCGGCGATGAGCGTGCACTTGGCGCACAGGCAGTCCTTCCAGCGGCAGTAGCGTTTGTGGCCCTTCAGCGCCGACACCACCCCGTGGTTGCGGCAGCGTGCGCACTTGGGGGTCCGCGGGTACTTCTCCGCCGCCCGCAACAAGA
>NW_006441955.1:3566629-3582240 GCF_000325575.1 Pteropus alecto
CACCGACGCCACCGACGCCACGGGTGGCCCCGTCGCTGTCGCCGCCGTCGCCGCGCTGGGCACGCTGGGCAGCTCGGAGCGCAGCTCCATGTCAGGACCTGGCGTGGGAGACCGTGGGAAGGGGGGAAAGACTTCAGGTGAGGCGTGCACGGTGCGCGAAGCTAAAGCGCACCCTCGAAGAACCCAGGTTTAGAGAGGGAAATTTTGGCCGCGAAAGTTTGGCTCCTGGTTGCCAAATTGCTGGGAGAAGGTGCCTTCAGAACCCCTTCTAAGGCCGAGTTCCCCCACCCTACTCCCACCAGAGCTCTTATATCTGATTTACGCGCTGGGTGTACGATTTCGTTTGAATCCGTGGTTCCACTGGAATTTTTTTTAAAAAACAAAGTTTGAAAGTCACTGGTTCCGATGGATAGAAAGAGGGTTTGAAAAAGAAAATACCCCCCAAAGCTCAGCTTAATTGGGGTGAGATGGGTAGAGACAAATATTTGTTTGATGAGACTCGGATTAGAGGGAAAATTTTGACTCAGCAAACTGCTGCCAAGAGCAAAACAGGAAAACCCGAGGCGAAATGTCTAGTTTTGTGGAAGGGTGAGGAGTAGGAAAGAGGTATCAAGGCATAGAGTTCAGCCGGTTGGGCCGGAGGTGTTTTTTGTTTTGTTTTGTTTTCTGGTGGGCTCAGGAGAGTTTGAGAGAAAAATCAGCAGCAGAAAGAATTGCTCTAGGAAGTGTTGTGAGGGTTAGGAAACAACTAATTTAGGGGCAAAGGTAGGCCAAGAGGCCCAGGGACCCGTGGAAATGTGGGAGCTACGAGTTCCATGGTGAGGGCCTCCGGGGAGTAGAAGAGAAAACGGGTGTGCAGCTGAGTGTAGGAGGTCTAGGGAGAAGGACTAAAGAGAAAATTCAGCCGAAGAAAGTTTCTTTGGATAGGCAAACCCAGTCCAAAGATTAGCTGCCTCGAGGAGTGAAAAACTGCTGATACGGCGAATGTCTGGGTCCCAGGGTCCACGAGAAGGAGAGGGGTGTGAGTGAGAAAAAAAACCCTGCAGACATAGGATGGGGGTGTGGATAGAGTAAAATTTATGGCAAAATTTTTAGCCTTGTAGTCTGGAGGAGGAGCTGGAGAGGGAAAAGTATCTTGCAAAAGTTCGGTGTTGCAGGAGGGAGATCCTTTCTGCTGACCACCTCACACTACCTTTCCCTCCCCATCTGAATCCTCAGACACGCCCTCCCCATCCGAGGCCCCGCGGGACCCCGCTCGGGAGCAGATTCTCGCGTTCTGTTCCCAGAGTTAGGTTCCAGAGACTAGGTTGGCCCAGCTGGCAGCACTGAGGCAGGGGAATGGCCTCTGGAACTGGTTCTGAGCGAAAGCAGGAGTCCTATATGCACCTAGGCCCCATAAGGCCCAAGCAGGCCCAGCTCTGAGCTTCCGCTGCGGCCTCTTCTGGGTCTCCTGGTGTCCACCTGAGCCCGGGTCCGAATCCTGGTGTCACTGCCCGAGAATTCTAGACACCACTCCCCCACCCCCCACGCACGCTGCCTCTTTCTTCAGGCCCCTTGGGCTGCAGAGTCCCTAAGGCCAGCGTGGCCCGGGCCTTGGGCCGCTTCCCCTGCCCTCCCTGCGGCCCTCAACTACCTGCCTTGGGCTCCGGGATCCTCCTCCTCCGCTGGCGCTGCACGCGCCTCCCAGCTCCGCTCGCGACGCCGGCGCTCTTGGCCTCTTCCCCTTGCCACTTATCTGACCACGTCACCCTCCTTCAGTCACCATGTCCGAACTTCCGGACCCCCTCAGAACGCTGCGTAGTCCAACCCTTCAGTCGGAAATCGGTGTGGGGGGACTGTTTAGGGACCGGCTAGCTGGAACCCGCGACCCAGCCCTCGCTGTGCCGCGTCCCCTCGCGGAGCGCGTCGGACGCTGCGCACAGCCGGGCCCCAGTAGCCGGGCGCTGCCAGACTCTCAATGATCCACTCGCCGGCTCTATTGTTGCTCCTTAGGGCTCCATTAGACAGAATTGGACAACAATGTGGCGCCTGCCATTGGCCAGGGGAGGCAGACGGCACTCTGATTGGCCGGGCCCGCGCCCGGGGAGCCCCGCATTCTACAGTGTCCGAAAGATTCGAAACTCCAAAAGCTCCACTGAGTGCCTCGGGGAAGGGAGGGGGCGCGCCAGGGAAGGAGTGGAATAAAGTGGGCAAGGAGGAGCGTTGAAAATATCGTGACAAGTAGTTTCCGTGCGCCCGAGAGCGTGTGAATTGCGCCTAATTACCGTGTCCGGTGCGCCTCTACGTAGATGTGTGTAACCCCTCGGCTTCTGGGGCGCGGGCTCGGCTGCGCGGCTCTCACTGGCCGGGGGCGGTTGGCAAGGCCGTCTTTCCCATGTGGCCCTGGCGGCCGGGGGCGACATGGGGGCAGGTGACAATTCAATTACCGCGGTGGGGGTGGAACGGGGGTAGAGAGGGAGGGTGCAGTTGGCATAAATGCCAAGACGATTTCTCCTGCCTCTTTCCGGATCTTTTTCCCCGCGCTCCCAAGTCCGATGCGTTTGGGGTATTTGGGGGCTGTTGTTTTGTTTTTTCCCCCCTACCACCTTTAAAATGAAGGTCCTTTATTTTGAAAGTCCTGATACGCTAGGCGTCACGGAGGGTAAGTGTGGTTTACAAGGATTTTCGTTTTTAAAGTGGTGCCTGGAGAAGTGAAATGAGAGTGCGCTTCCCGTCGCGCCCGCCGCGTCCCTTGCGCTCTGCGCCTTTTCCCTCCCCGACCCTCCCTTACTCCGTCCCTCTGCCCTTCTCTTTCTTTTCCTCACTTCTGCAGCATCTCGATTTCTTTTCCATGGTGGTGCGATTCTTTTCGTTGTCGTTTTAAATTAATGGTTTAATTGTTTTTAAACGAAAGTAAAAATAGACATCCCTGTCTCCCCAGATCTTTTTGGACGCAGGACGCGCACCCGTCTGTCGGTCCTTTGGGCCGGAGACAAGGTCACCGCGGCCCCCAAGAGTAGTTTTAACTTCCACCTAACTCTCCTGTTCTGACGTCACGGCTCTGAGATACAGCTGTCTGCAGAAGAGGTAACAGGTTTCGGATTTTGTTACCCTTTCGAATGGAAACATCTGGAATTAATGCCGCGGTCCTTGGGCGAGATCGCCTTGGGTTTCTCTAGCTGTGTTTCTCTGTGCCTTTTCTTTCTGTCTTCTAATGTTGTCTCACTCTTATTTTTATTATTTACTTTTCTCTCTCGTTCGGAGTAAATACAGTTCGTTTAATTAACAAGAAAAATGCGTTTTCCCATCGTTCTCTCTCCACTCCAGGCCATTCGTTTCCGTGTTGTTCTTTCGAACTTCCCGGGCCACGGGGGTCAGGCCGGAGTCGTCGGGGGCGCGGGCGTGCAGACTCGGCCCAGGGACCTCGGGACGCAGGCCTTTCCGTCTGGCACGACTCGGGGAGGAAAGCGCGATGAGCTGGGCTCTACAGCAAAACCTCACGCGGGTTCCTGCGGGAAGCCAAACCCGAGAACCAGGCAGGGAAGGCGGGGGAGGGTGGACGCAAGAGACGCGCGGAGAGCTTCCAGAGAGTGGACCAGGCCTGCGTGTGGGCGCGCTGCGACCCGGACAGAGTCTGTGACAGCGATAGAAACCAGGCCATTTGCTCCTGGCAAATTCCAGCCTGAGAATGTGTTTGGGAGAGAGGAAGGGGTCAGCTCCCGTAGGGAATCCCGCGTGGAGTGAGGGTAAGTGAATGAATCTGGGATAATATATCCTTTAGGAGTGTGGAACCCAGACTCCTCCTTCCTTGAGGTTATGAGGTCAAGGAAATCTATGCTTTAACTGCACCCTGTCAGCGGGGTAGGTCGGGAGAGAGGATTGCAGCCAGATCCTACGCGGAGGCAGCCAGGCACCTCCTTCCAGAGCTACCTTGGACCAAGTTTTCCAGAAATTATTTTAAACTCCAAACGAAATGAACCATAGAAATCAGGGGCGGTGGCCCAGACAGCCCTCTTGGTGCTTGAGACCAAGCCACTGTGAGATTCCTTCATTCTGGTTCAAGTGAACCTGTGGGAATCAGGGGTCCAGCCAAGGGTCCAAAATTGAGAACCCCAAATTCTCTCGTTAGTGTGTAAGGAAGCTCATTTCCTTAGGCGGAGGGGAGGGCACATCCTGACACCTAGCCCAACCAGAGAGAATCTGCCCACCGCTACAGGAGGCGCCTCTCCTCTCCATCTTCTTTCCTCCTGTTCACAGCCCAACAGTTCCTTCCGGTGCCCTGAGTTTGGAGTGTGTCACGGAGGAAGGCAGAGTAACTTCTGGATGGAAGTCACTGCATTCACACCTCCATAGGCCACTCTGGGGCTAGTCCTGATTTGGACTGAGGTCGCAGAGGGGAGCAGACCGGAAGAAGTGGTCCGGCTGAGCCATGGACGTTGGGGAGAGCATGCCCAGACTGAGGCAGCAGGGGTTAACCACCCCTACACACAGCAGAGTGTGGCTTCACAACTGGACACACAATCTGCAAGTGTGACCTTATTCTGCAAAGTCTTGGACACACCCTCACACCTGCATGCAGTGACTGCACAGGGAGTGCACTCGCCTCTGAGGCTACCCTCCCACCCAAGAGGACCCAATTAGAAAGTTCCATTGACCTCACAGCACTCTCATAAGCATGTCCTCATCCCGGGACATCCACTTGGTGAGTGACCTCTCACCCAGACGCCCACAGACTCTCATCTCCGGCTGAACACCCAGACAGGCGCATAAGATCTCACACGTGGGCCCTCTCTTCTCCATGGACCTAACCCTACTCCAGGGCCCTGCATGTGGCCCGACCCTGGGCAGAGAAAGCCAGATAAACGAGGCGGCAGAGGGCAGAAAGCCCGTCCTCGCAGTCACGCACATACACGCTCACTCACGTGTATCCTCTTAGCTCAGGATCATTTGCTGACGCCTCTGTTGTGTCAGGGGCTGAGGGCCCCTGGCGAGTGATCTCAGCCATGAAAATCCACCTCCACCCACGTTTGCTACTGGCCTCAACCCCCACTCACTCCCCCTCCTAGGTCCGGCGGTGGTGGGGTCCAAAGGGACGGCCTGGTGGAGACTGGGGATGAAGCCAGGGTTGGGGGTTTAAGGGGTGGGGAGGAGGCTGGAGGCGCAGCGCGGCGGCGCTGAAAAGGAGCAGGGCGGGGGGCGCCGATGGGGGACCTGGGAGACATTGACTTTTGCGCTGTTTGTCCGCGGCCTCGGAGCAAGCAGACGCCATCTGTTTGCCGGCTGCGGCGCGTCCCGTTTAATTACCCTCCCGGCAGCCTAATAGAGATGATATTAAACTAAATCTTTCTGACATTAAAAGTAATTATCCCCAAACCAGTGGCTCCAGGACGAAATCGCCCCTCCCGTCCCACCCCTCCCTCGGCTGTGCCAGATTCCGTCAGTTTGGCTGAAACTCTTAACCTGGAAGGGGGCGCGGAGAAAAGGGGGAAGGTGCCTTTGGGAGAAGGAGTCTATGCGGGACTCCCCAAGCACGCTGTTTCCCGCACAACCACAGACGCTCTTGTACGCATGAACGCGCGCGTGGATACGCACACATCTGTACACACACAGACACATCGCGACAGCATTTTCCTCCGGATCAACTCTCGAGCCACGTTAATTAAGACTCTCAGCCGCGGGAACCCGTGGGCGGACGGGGAGAAGCACGGCCTGGTTTGCTGTCCCCGCCCCTGAGCCTGCAAAAATGGCCCTTTTGCTTGGTCAAAGCCATGGATCCGGCCAGGGCCAGGCCTAGGGACACGGACACTATTTTGCAGCTAGAAACAACTCTCTTTGACTTTTCCAGTGCCCTCCTGCGAGGGGCCCTGCGCCTTGCGCTTCCCCTGCGGGGTCTACTTAAGTCGCACCACCCTCTGCAAAGGCAGATCTCACTATTCCACTTGGCAGGTGAGAAAACAGACTTGAGAGAGGTGAGGTGACTTGTTCCACATCTGACGACTGGTAAAGGACAGGGCAGAATTCGACCCAGGAGTACCAGGAGAGACCCCTACCCCGGGCCCAAATTCTGCTCGGTTCCAGGCGCGGTCTCGGGCGCGCAGCGTCAGACAGATGCTTGGCCTGAGGCCCCTCTGCGCACACTCACCCTCGGGACTCGTGGGACCCGCTGTGCTCAGCCTCTTCCCAGTCCCTCGATCCCCCACGGGAGGAGTGGGCCTAGGAGCAGCAGAAGACGGGATATCCAGGGCACCTGCGCTGAGAGCGCTGCCTGAACCCCTAGCGCAGAGCCCCAGAGGCCGCAGTCCTCCTTTGGATCAAGCCCGGCGCCTGCAGTGTGCGCGCGGGAGAGGCGAGGCTTCGTATCTACACAACTTTCCGGTTGGGCGCGTCTGAGCCTGGGACAAACGCACGGAGAGTGGTGTCCATCGCTCAACTATTTGCTTCTATTTCTGAGCGCCTACTGTGTACCACCACTCTGACAAATGCTTGGTGTGTGCTGTTTTGCCTGGTACGCAGTCCTTGGGGGAGGCGTGACGTTCCACGTTTCAGAGGCGAATCCGTCAGGGTCCAGCGACACGTAACTTACCCGGGGTCACAGTGCTGCAGAGCCTCGAGGAAGATAGGAACCCAGATCCAACTCCCACTCTTGGGCTTCTTCCTTCTCACCTTCAGTTCCAGGCGGGTGGGATCTGACCTAGAGCCTTTCATTGGGTTCGATTTCATCCAATTCACCGATCATTCGCGGAAACATGAAATCGGCCCATTCCTTCATTCCTTCATTTCATTCATGTTGAGCACCTAGTAGGTGCCAGGCTCTAAGGACCCGAGATAAATCAACCGTGATGGGCCCTTAAAGAGCTTGGCTAACTGGGGACAGTCACCCACCTAAGTGAGAACGGGGCTGAGGTGGGACTGGGGAAAGGGGTCTAGGAAGATTTCCTGAAGAAGGGACCCCTGACCTGAGGCCTCAGGTTTCTCCAATGGAAAAGTCATGATTGCTTGTTCTAATAAAACAAAACATAAAACATTTTAGACAATTCAGCAAAGTATATTTGGAATATTTTTTCTGTGTACTTATATTTTAAAAATGTGCTTTCCATCACTTGCTTTCTATTTACAAATATGACAAATATTTTTTTCATATTCATATATTACATAATCTTTTTAAAAATTGCTTAATGTTTTATCGTATGGATGTACTTTATTTAGCCAATTTCTTATTAATAGGTATTAAGTTGGTATATAGTTTTTGCTATAATAAACACTGCTACAATGAACATTCTTTGTGAATTTGTCTTATTTCCTTAGGATAAATTCCTAGAGATATAATTGATTGTTCAGAGGCTTTTTTAAAAAGGCTTTTGATAGTTACCAAACAGCCCTCAGGTATGCTGGTGTCAGCACACTCAACAGTCTTGAATCTTGCTGATCTTTTTAATTATTGCTAATTCAAGCAGGAAAAAAGAATTTTTGTCATTGTAATTTGCATATCCTTAGTTATTCTTGTTTTTCCTGTTAGTCACTCGTGTTTTTTAAATCTGTATATGTCTTTTGCTTATTTTTCTATCATATTCTACTTTCCTTATTTGAATTAGCTGTTTATATATTAAAGACAACAATATCCTCTTATCTATAACAAATGCTGCATTTCTCCGTTTGTTTTGTTTATCCTGTTTTGTTATTGTTATACCAAAGTTAGACTTTTAAATATAGCCACATCTGTCATCCTTTAAATTATAGATTCTATTTACAGTATCATACTTACGCATTTTTCAAATCTAACTTTCTAAAAGCATTCATATATATTTTATATTAGCCTTTTTTCATTATTTATATTTATATCTTAAGTATATTTGAAATTAATTTTGGTGGAAGGTGTGAAGTAAGTCTGTAACTTAATTTTTCCCAAATGATTAGCCAGTTATCACAGCACTACTTAATGACCCACCCTTTCTCCCATTGACCATACACTATGTATTAATTCTCAGGTGGCCTTAAGTCCTCTCGGCACTTTCTCTTCTAGGGAGCTATTTACTTTTGAACCAGCCTTGCTCTTTTAATTATTGTAGTTCTGTAATACTTGAGAGGGCAAGTCATCCTTCTGATTCTTGATTCTCCTTTTTCAAAATTCTCATGGGTATTTTTGAAAGATAATCTTCTGAATAAATATTTTAGAATTTTCAAAGCTGGTTTCCAAAATAAAGTAAAATAAAACAAAATTCTTTCAAAATGTGACTTAACTGCCTTTAGATAGAAATTAATTTGAAGGAGATTATGCATCTTCCCAATGTGGGATGTTTCCATCTAGGACCAGGTATGACTTTCATTTATTCACGATTTCTATGTCCCTTTGTAAATTTCGTTGTTCTGTTCCTACAGTTCTGTTTCTTAAGCATATTCCTTGGTATTTTATGTAGCTATTGTGAACGTTATCTTTTCACTCATTACACCATATAACTGGTTATGACAGAAACATAAAAAAGTTACTGTTTATGATATATTTATCTCTATATCAGCCTCTTTTCTCATCCTTCTCCCGTTTACAATTAGTTCTCAGTTTCCACAGCTGAGTTTGAAAGGACCCAGAATTGATTAGGCCAAGGAAAGAAGGGAGAGAGAGGAGGTTCTGCTCAGAGAAAACAGTGCAAAGTGATTTGCAGGTCTTCCTGGGGCTTTGTGGGTGGTGTGCACCCACAGGGTGGTCTTCTTTGAACCTTCCTGTTCCTGGTTTCCATCTTCCAAGAGGGCCTTTGGAAACAGCTGATTCCGGAAATCAGCCCTGGGCCAATGCACATAGACTCTGAGCCTTCGCCCTGCTGTGTAAAAACGCTAGCTCTCTCTGGGTTTGCCTCCGGGCCAACCTGGAATGGGATTGCCTGAGGAACAGCAGCAGCCAGGCCCCACACGGGGTGCAGCGGAAGAGATTGTGAAGAGCATTAGGGCTAGGCTCCTGGGCGGGGTCAGCCTGGGTTTAAGTGCCCACCTCTCTTTGGAAGTGCGTTGAGGGGCCATCCTCCTGCAGATGCAAACTCTCAGCTTGTAAACCCAGGTCAGGGATGGGACTAGGTAGTAGAGACCAATGCATTCTAGCAGGCCACACACACACACACACTCACTCACTCACACTCTTGGAGTCTTTCCCTCAAAGTGGGCACTTCCACCACTACCATCGCCCCACCTCTTACTCCCTCCAACCCCCATTCCCTGCTGAGACCAGAGGTCTCCTTCCAGGCTGTGTGTGGTGTGTGAGTTCCAAGCTGGATGACTGGCTTAGGGCTCCATACTGGTTGGCCTGGTGCCCAACATGTTAACTCTCTTTCCCAGTGGGTTGTGGTCTGGGGAGGGGTCAGGAAGCTGGCTCACAAGTTGGCTTTATAGTCCTAGTGGGTGGTTCAGACTCCAGGCTTGAGGTGGCACCACATGTACAACACCTTCTCCAGGTTCCTAGTCCCGGGCCAGTTACCTGGAAAACTACTCACCCAGCCCCCAGGATGCCCCACTGTCTCTTGTCAGAAGCACAACAGGCACATGCTGACCCTGCAATCTCTCCCAAGTGCTTCTGCATTCCACCTTCTCTGAAGCCACACACAGCCATCCATCTTCATCTCCAATTCATATCAGAAGAAACTGAGGCATAGAGAGGACATAACTTTCCCAGTTTCATACAGCTAGGTGGGGGAGGGATGAGAACTGTTTTTTGCATTTACAGAGAGACTGGTTGGAGACTAGGAGGTGGAGCTGAGGCCACTTTCCCCACCCCCTAGTTCTTGGAACTGACTCTCTGAGGATGTATGTGGGGGGATGGAGGAAGGGAGCAATTCCTTTGGTGTTTGGAGCCTCTTTCCTTCAGAGCTTCTTCACTCCCTTCCATGTACCTACGATCCCCCTTTCCCCCTCAGGACTGACCACACTGTGCTCTCACTGCCAGTCAAGAGTCTGGCACCATCCTGAATGTATCTTCAGCATCTTTAGTCATGGGGCCTGACTGACCTGAGCTGGAGTCCTGCATTTGTCACATTTCCTCCTATGTAAGATGAGAGTGAAAATTACGCTTTCATGGGGTCACTGTGAGGACTCAATAACACAATTCATGTAAAGTCCTTCTCAAGTAGTAAATACTCAAGGGATACCTGGTATGATTATGTGTTAGGCAGTTGCTGAATGAATGAATTCTCTTTGCCTTCACTCCAGAAAGGAAAACCATTTCCCTTCTCAGTATCTTTTCGCATTCATTAGAAGGAAGACTGGGGAGCTGGGAGCTAATGACAGGAGGTACCTCTGCTCTTGAACCCTAATGTGAAAACTCCATCCAGAATCAGAATTCTGATGGATTTTCATGGCTCGGAGACCTTTTGGCAGGCCTGGGGTACTCAAGGTCTCAGAGGGACTCTGGACTATCTTCCTCCTTAGGTCATCTCACCCACTATTTACCACTCTCTCTAGGGGCTCCATTAACCAGAAAGTTCACCAGGGAGCATAAGGCAGTACTACATCAGTCAAAAAGGAGCAGTACAGCCCACAGGCCATCTTTAGCCTCTGAAAGCACACTGACCTGTCTCTTTTCAGGGCCTCCACTATTTGGGGTACCATGGCACTGCTGTTTCCTAGTGGGGCTCCTCAAAGGCAGGGGCTGGGCTCTGTGTCCCCATGGTACAGTACCACTTTTATTCCAGAGAACATGTTCTTCCCTCTGTGTCCATGACCTCCCATAGCATGTAAAAACTCATAAAATGCACCTTATTTTTTAAATGAAAGAACTAAGACATGTAGGTGATAGCTGTGCAAACCAGTTCCTCGCTGATGCTTGGTGTGGTTAAAGGCTTGACAGAAGGGAGGCCTTGGTCAAGTCGTTTCACTACTCTGGGCCTTAGTTTCTGCATTTATACGAGGAGGATGGGTAGATGTGCTGTATCTGGACATGCTCTGAAGTAAGAAAAGGACTATGTAGACCCAGCTAGGAAGCTGGTGGTTCCTAGGTAGGGTGCTCCATCCAGGTGAGGCCTTGGTGCCCATCTCTGGAAATGTGGCAAAGTTCTTGGCCTCCACACCTGGTTCCCCTTACATGTGCTTCCACTTGACCCCCAAAACACAGAGAGAAGTTTCAGTAAGACTCTCCTTGTTGCCAACTCCTTGGAAAAGTCCTATGCAAATGTTACCAGTGTGTGCCCAAGTAATGCAGATAACATTTCCAGGGGCCTGGAGACCTAAGCCCAGAGGGGCAGGCTCCACTCTGATCCTACAGGATGCCTGCATTTTCTAACTCTGGGGTCTTAGACTGTCAGGCGTGGGCAGGCCCGCTTATTACAGTGGACTCTGGCTAGAGCTCCTAGGTGGGGTTCATCTCTCCCCAGAAGCCTTTCTGACCTCCTGGACTGGAACTCCTTCAGCACTGACCACATGGCCCCGAAAGTGGTGGCCCCACCCCAGCCTGGGAGTTTGGGGACAAGAACAGAGGCTGAGAATCCAATGTTTAGCAAAAAGCCTAAATGGTGAATGGATGAGTCAAAACTCACCTAATCTCCACAAGGTAAAGGACACTTACATAGTATTTAAATTAAATGCTTGCTAGCTGATGAAAATGCTAGCTGGAAAAAAATATTTACTTTGGAGATAGAGTATGTTATATAGTAGCTATGAGATATTGGGCAAATGATTTCACCTTAGTCTCAGTTTACCAGTGTATATAACAGGGATAGTATGTTCCACCTCATGGGGTAGTTCTGTAGTTCATTCATTCATATAACATTTATTGTCTGTGCCCCGTGCCAGACCCAGTAGGGGCAGACCTGTCACGGTCCACAGGGGGAGACTTCTGTGTAAATAATTACAATAATGTGATATGTGCTCTGTTAGGGGCAAACATAGGGATTAGAAGAGGACCCTAACTTGTCCCGGGCATTCCACGAGGCTTGCTGGAGAAGTAGTAGAGTGGAGTGGAAGTTGCCTGAACTCTGGAGCCAGACTGTGTTTGAATCCCGGCTCCTTGGTTTGCTAGCTGTGTGACCTTGGGCACATTATCTCATCTCTTATGCCTCAGTTTGCTCACCTATAAAGTGGGGATAGTAATGGCTCCTATGTCATAGTGTTGTCATGTGGAGTAAATGAGTTAACATGAGTAGAGCACTTTTGTGCCTGGCATACAATAAACATGACATAAATGTTCACTATATTATCAACAGCTATTTGTCAAGCACCTATACGCTGCCAGGCCCATGCTGAGGAACATAACAACAATAGGATTGGCACAGACCCTAACCTTGTGGAGTTTATATCTCAGATAAAATCTGAACCAAGTCTCGGAAGTACACATTGTCTCTTATCTAAGGGGAGGCTGAGAAGAGCAGAGGGCAGAGGAAGGATCTCAGGGGCTGCTGACATTTTAAAGACAAGCAGAGCAGAATAACTCTGCAGAGGAGACAGGGGGACCATTCACAGAGGTGGGAGGAAAACTAGAGAAGTGCAGCGTCTTGGAAGGCAAGGGGAGGAGGGTGTGAGAATTTTTACTATGCTCCGTCATCTGTGGGTTAGAAGTTACAGCTACTGAAGCGGCTCAGGAAGGGAAAACTGAGCAGGCACGAGCTCTGGGCTCAGTTCCAGAGTGGAAGCTCAGCTTTTCTACCTACTAGCTGTGTCTCTCTGGGACAGTGACATAATTTCTCTGAACCCTCAGCTTTCCTAGTTGTAAAATAAGGACACTCATAGTAGTGACCTCGCAGAATAATTCTGAGGATGGTGTGAGAGGACAGAATGCCTAAACCCTTAGCGTTATACAGCACTCACCTAGTACTCAACGCCAATTCCTTTATCTTCTCAGCAGCTCCAGCTGGTTTTGCTCCAGCTCCAATTAACTAACGGCTTCAGTAACCATTGGGTGTATGACTGCAATGTGCCAGACCCTGGGCTGGCTCTGGAAATAAACAGATAATTATGATCTGGTCTCTGCCCTCACAATGTTCCTGAATAAGATGGATGTTATAGATGGAAGTGACCAGCTTATTAGCACATGGATATGTTTAAATTCAGTTAATAATGCCCAAGTTACTGTGTGCTTACTATGTACCAGTCATTTCGCTAGGCCTTGAGGATATGAAGTGAGTCAGACTCTTCTGAGGGCTCACAGTCTGGTGGATGGCGGTGGGGGCGGGGAAGATCATGTGAACCAAGAGTTAGAGTTTGGAGTGACCCAGTGCTGTGAGAAGGGTTCAAAATTCACAGGACAGACACCTGAGCTGGAGGGTGTGTGGAGAGTGTGGCAATGATCGGGGAAACTTTCTTGGAGGAAGTAAAATCTAAACTGAAAGGGAAGGATGGATGGGTGGTAGGAGTCTAGTTGTGACGGAAGAGCACTCAGGGCAGAGGGAACAGGTGTTTGGCCAGAGGTGAGAGAAAGCTAATGCTTTCTTCAGGAAACTTTAGGCAGCTTAGGATGCGAGGTGTGGAGGGCATGGCTGGAGATACAGCTGGGGAGGGAGGTAGGAGCCAGATGACAGGGGTTTTACATCTAAGCCAAGTTTAGATCTTATTGGAAGGGCAACAGGAAGCCTTTAAAGAGATCAAAGCAGGGGTGTGGCATGGTGAAGCATGTGCTTTAGAAAGCTTTTCCTGGCAGCTGTGTGGAGACTGGTCTAGAAGAGAAGGGACTAGAGGAAGGGTGATTAGGATTTGGTTTTATAATCTGAGACAATAAGGGTCTGAAGACATGTTAGTGGGATAACAGAAGAAGGAGCAAGGAATGGAATTTTGGAGATGTCAAAGAGATAGACGCTACAGAACCCTTCTTAAATCACTGCATGTGCCCGAAAATAAAAGACATTGCTTAAATTCTGGCTCCTTATACACTGGGAAATGAGTCATCTTGTAGAGTTGAGTTTTCTATAAACAAATGTGGCTTTACCCCTTTTTGCATCCACCATTTAAAAAATGTTATATTACTGTAATTATTATTTGCAGTGCCTTGGTAACATGTCATACTTTCTTTGAAGGTGGCACTGCCTTGTTGTAAACACAGCAGGGGCTTTGGAGTCAGGCCTGGGTCCCAAACTGCTCTGTTCTTTATTCGCTGTGGAGCTCAGGTAAGTCACTTCACCTCTTCGAACCTGTTGCTTCTTCAGAATGGTGTCAAGATCATCCACCCTGCAGGGTTGTTGTGAGTTATATGAGGTCATGCATGTAATGATCATCCTAAGTGCTCAGCAAGTTAGTCTTCCTCCTCCTCCTTCCTTCCTATGATGCCCCAGACTTATCCTTATGGACACCAGTAACAGTGACACTATGTAGGGCTATCTTGACCTTCCCCAAAGGGCCCTAGAGCAGTGTTCCTGGACTTTTTATGTCTGCTTTTTACATTTTCTGTGTCTTTTCCCATAAACTGCCGCTCCTCACTGCTGTCATCACCCACTCTCCTTTCCTGTTTTAATTCTATGAGTTTGTAGAACAGGTTATAGGTGTTCTATCTGCTTTACATGTTCATTATTAACTTTTAATTCATTTAATCTTTACAACATTATCAACCAGGTGCTATTATTATCTTCATTTTACAGCAAAAAAGCTGATGCACAGGAAGGTGAAATGACTTCCCAGGGTCACACTACTAGGAAGTGGAGAGGCTTGGACCTACGCAACATGGCTCCAGGGGCTATTCTCTTAACCACACATTATATCGCCTCTCAAAACCGAGAACCACAACGAATAGTGTACAAATTAAGAGTTAATACACTGAAGACTGGAGAGCAAGTCTCTTTTATTGGTGTTTCCTTTCAGACCAAACTTTCAAAATACAGCAGGGAGGAGCTGTCTGACCAGACGGGGTTATTAGAGGTCATCTTTCAAGCAGATTACTTGAGACAACGGAGAATTACTAAATGTAGAGGGAGATTCAAGGCAAGAAAGCCTAGTTGCTGCATCTCACTCTCTTTGGTCGGGGGGAGGCAGGGGTTGCAGCTCTTTTAGATAAAAATATGGCTTGATAAAAAAAAGAATGGACAGATTCGACTTCCCCAATAGTCTGATGTTGTCTGCATGATGTAAATATTAGTTCTTAATTTTCTGGCATCAATGGAGCCCATGAAGAATGTAATCAATACCGATTTCCCTTCCAGGAAAGTATACATTTAACTTTTTGTACACAATTATAGGGGATTCCAAGATCCTTTCTTGGACATGAAATTTAGAGGTTCTTAAACCTTTCAGCTGTGGACCTGAAAATCAAAGCCCAGGGCTTGAGTCCTGACTCTTCTGCTAACATTCTGTGCGACAATTAGGCAAGCCAGTACCCTCTGAGCCCTATTTGCAAAAACGGTATGATCATCTCTGCCCTGCTTCCCTCACTTCAGCGGGCTATGATGATGAGTGTGGTGAACAGCAAAGTGCTATCTGAAAGTTATCAGGACACTGAGGTTTAGAGAGGTTACTCACCTAAAGGTCACACAGCTATGAAGTGGCAGAACCAAGGTTCAAGCTGGAAGACACTAAAGTCTCTAGAGTGTGTGTGTGTGTGTGTGTGTGTGTATAGTCTCTCTCCTAGAATTTTATAAAGGATCAAATGAGATAATGAATGTCAAAATGTCATGTAAACTGTAAAGTGCAATGGCTATTTGAGTTACTCCTGAACTGAACTTAGGATTCCATATCACACA
>NW_006441955.1:3583861-3615167 GCF_000325575.1 Pteropus alecto
GTGTAGAGAGGTTACTCACCTAAAGGTCACACAGCTATGAAGTGGCAGAACCAAGGTTCAAGCTGGATGTCACTATGTGTTCTAGAGTGTGTGTGTGTGTGTGTGTGTGTGTATAGTCTCTCTCCTAGAATTTTATAAAGGATCAAATGAGATAATGAATGTCAAAATGTCATGTAAACTGTAAAGTGCAATGGCTATTTGAGTTACTCCTGAACTGAACTTAGGATTCCATATCACAGCCACCTGTGGGAACTAGGACTGGGTGGCTGAGGGGCTGGTGGAAGTGTGTCGATCAGTGATGCTGCTCATAAAGACAACTAAGACCCTTTCCCACATCCAAATGAACAACCTCCATGCTTTCGGGGAGATCTGCTAAAGCTCTGCAGCATCTTTAAAACCCACCCCATGGACTAGCACACTTGGGTCAGTGGGTCTATCTTTGGGAGTAGCATCTTAATGCAACTGCAAACTTATTTTATGTTTGTAATGTCATCAAGTAAAATTTATAAAAACCTAAATCTTATTCTTCTACATTAAAAAAGATTCCATAAAAGATGCTCTCACCCAACTCAGACTTTGCATGCCTACGTTTCAGAGAAGAACACCTGTCAGTCCCATAGAACCAGCGGTGCCAGAGCATGGCAACATCACAAACCAGAAACCTCCCCCAAATTGCACCTTCTGAGAGGCAGTGGGAAACTGGCAATACTTCCTTAAACCTTCTAACTAATGCTCCAAACAAACGACTGATACTCTAAGAAACCCAAAGGAGCAAACGAATGGGGGTGGGGATGACAAGATGCCCTGGAACTTTACTTTAAACTGCTGGGCATAAGAACACTGAGCACATAAGCTGGTTGACTTACTGTGTCTGGAGGCTGGGCTGTAAAGCCCAAGGAACTTTGAGTATAGGAAGAAGAACTGCAAAGGACATTGCTGTTTCTGCGGTGATCGCAAGTCATCTAATGTTTTTCATAGAGCCTAACTTCATGCAAGTCATTTTAATGTTGTTTGTAAGAAAAGGCATAAAACTGCTGTGGTCTCATATTCTGGAGCTCGGTAGACCAGAGCGACATGAGTGAACAGTGAGAATGAGCTGAGGCCTTTCCTAGCAATGGGGCCTGCAGAAAAGGATTTCATAGGACTGAGCAAGGAGAACCTTCCAAAGCAGGGTTGAAAAAGGATGTGTAAACTCCATACACATTCAAGTACCATTTAATAACTTTTATGAAATCGGTTTCAGAGTAGTCTATATTATTGGAATACAGAAGTGGATAGGGGAGAACAATATGAAGTCAAACCCAAATCAGATGCAACAGGTTAAACATGAAAGTGAATTCAGAGTCTCGCCCCTCCAACCCCCACCCACACCCTTGCTGCTCTTCCTGAGTATGGCCTGAGTTCAGGGCTGTAGCTTCTCTATGGCAGCTACAGAACAAGGTCTACCTGGAAAAAGAAGAGCTGGTGCCCTAGTGCATCTATAGCATTGGAAATGACTGTGTTGTGGGGTCACTAGGTTAAGAAGGTAGGAGTGGGGCTGGGGAGGAAGTCCTCAGGTTGAACTCCCCTGCAGTGGGTCTCTTCCTCCCAGACTCCCTGGAGAGACCTCTGGGGCCAGAGAAGGCCTGCAACTAGGCAGACACAGGATTAGTTTCTTCTAAGAGAGTGTTCAGGGGAGATCCCTGGTTGGAGTATCAGAGAAAAGACATAGATGGAATTTTCCTGGCCAACACCTACTTCTGGGCAGAGGGAAAATGACCAGGCATATCTCAGGCTTCAATTAGTCTTCTGAGAACCCCCTGATTTGGGCCGGGGAAAAAAACCCCAGCACTTAGACTCTCTTTTGGACAAGTACAAAATGTTGAATCAGGATCTCAACCCCTAGGATAGGGACAATAGATGAAACAAAAATAGATATGGAGAAACATTCCAAGACTGAAATCATTGTCAGTGAAGGTATAAATAGTGCTTCCATGAACTAAACTCCAAACTCTAAATCCATAGATTAACAAAAATCCACATTTACTAATCATCTCAAAATTATTACGTGTGGGTTCAGGCGACACATGTCTTCTGAGCTGAGTCCCCACGTTTGCTCTCTTAAATATATGAAATGAGAATTTTCAGAATGAGATCCCTTTCATTTGAGATGGAAGTCCAATATCTAATATTAAAACATTAAAAGGATGAAACAGTGGAGCAAATTCCTTATCACAGCTGGGCTCAGAGGTCAAGGGGCAGCTGATCAGATTTTGGCCATAGACAAGGGGTTTAAAACACCAAGTAACAAGGTCCAAATTAGTGAATAAGAGGGAGAGAAAAGCAGGAGAGAATTGTGTTCAGTGTACACTGAAGGACCAGCAGCCTGGGAACTAGTACCCATGAGGTTCCAACTGCCCAAATGTAAACCTAACAGCAGCTTCCTGCAGCCAGGCCGGATACTGAAGTCCTGGTTCTGGTCCTCTTCACACTATCTCAGCATTTACATAGTGCATTTAAACAGTTTCTCATGCTGCAGTGGAACAGCAAATACCTCCTAGAGCAGCGGTCCCCAACCTTTTTGGCACCAGGGACCAGTGCTCCTATGAGAACCTAATGCCTGTTGATCTAGGTGAAACTGAGGCGGTGATGTTAGTGCTGGGGAGCGGCTGCAAATACAGATGAAGCTTTGCTTGTCCACCGCTCACCTCCTGCTGTGAGGCTTGGCTCCTAACAGGCCACGGTACTGGTCCATGGCCCAGGGTTGGGGACCCCTGTCCTAGATGGAACCTGGAGACCCAAGGCAGCAGCAGTAACTAAATAGCTTGCATATATGTCAAATGCAGTCCTCAAACACAACCTTACATCTTAGTAAAAGAGGTAAGAAAGTACCAACGAAAATGATATGCTTTTTTTCCTCCTACGACGTTTAATCTCCATGCCAAGAAGTCCCATTTGACTTTTTTTCCTCCTGCCTCTTAAAATTAGGTGACAAAGTAGAAATCCAGTTATGAAAATAAAAAGGCAGAGGTATATGAGCCCTGGCTCAATGTGACATATCAAATACACAGCATCCTGGTGTCTTAGGACAGACAGAAAACTATCCTAGACATTGTAGGGGAGAAGATGGGCACTGGAGAGGTAAAAGTCCTATTTCGTGATCACTCACACTTAACAGTGCATTAGTCATTGAAGGAGGGCTAGGTGAAGGGATAAGGGTGGGTGGCAGAGTTGTAATTCTCTATAATAAGGGTTGGGAACATATACTCGTGGATGGGACATTTTAAGTAGCTATGTTTATTATTACTTGTTTTTCCCCAGCAATCTTGCAAGAGGCAGAAGTGTGACATTGAATTGAGTGAGACGAGCGTGTAGGTGTGTTGGCAAAGAGCCCTTCTCCTGATGCAGGCCTCTGGCTTGTCAAGGAATGGCTGGTTCCACCGCTGGGCCGTGTTTACTCTTTTGCTTCAAGGAAAAGGGTTTCTTGAGGGAACAACTTTACCTCCAATAAGGATTTATTTGGGTCCAGCTGGGTTATCTAAAAAGAGAGAAAGCATATATTCAAAAGACTGGAAGAAGCACTGTCACCACATGACAATCAGACCCTCTCCATGTACACTGATTTTGAGCTTACCATACACTGGCAGGAGAGTTTTCCCAGCTGTTACCTTATTTGATCCTCAGAATAACCTTGTCATGTAGGTGTTGTTATTCCCATTTTATAAGGGAGGAAACCAGGGCTCTCAGAGAGGTCAAGTCTCATAGTTAAGTGGAAGAACTAGCATTTGACCTTGGCCATAGGTTCAGGAGACGAGACCTCTTCTTGGGCAGGAGGAGGTTCCTTGCCTCTTGTACAGCTCAGCTTGGCCAACAGAACAGGAGGCCCTTAGGAAAGGATGAAGATTAAACAACTGAAAAAAACTGGGGACTGCTACTTGGTTAACTCCTGACAGCAGGGAAGGCCTTTTTGCTTGATGGGGTAAGAACTAAGCCTTTGGGGCTCACCTTCCTGTTAAACCTATCTGTGATAAACTGTAGAACTCCCACTCCACCATGCCCAAAGGTGAGTATCTCTTTTGCCGAGGGGAGACTCCCTAGGGAGGCACATCACAATCTCCTTGTTGGGAGAGGGTCGTGAATATTTACTTTGAAAAAGTGAGTCATTGTCATGGCATGACCTCATGTTTTAGAAATAAAAAACCTTTATTTTATAATATGAACTACAGAGAATAAAGCTGGACAAAATCTTCTTGGCTCAGTTGGAATATGCTAATCATACAGGGATCCTAAATTAGGTTTATGACCTCTTAGGCCGGGGGTAGGGACACGATGTTGGTGTTTTCTGAATCCAAGAGTGAAAGAAACAAAATTTCCTGTTTAACAAAAAGTATCATGAATTTAAAAACATTGGGAAATACTGGTTTAGTGGAAAGAACAGTGGGCTTTGGGACCAGAGAAATTTTGGTTTAAATCACAGCTGTGCTGGCTATTAGCTTTGCAGCTTTGGAGTTAGTGTCAATCTTGTAGGACTGATGTGAGGATTAAATGAGAAAAACATATAATTAGCACAGTGTCTAGCACAGAGCAGGTACTCAATGATGGCTGCTGTGTGTGTGTGAGCAACTGTAAGGGTGGATGAACATGCAGATAAATGGGGGTAGCTTTGAGTGTGTGTGATGGGAGACTGAGCAGTGCGCTCTGTCAGATACAGGAGCTCTCGGCCCTTGGGCACAGACTGCAGCACCTGAGGTAGGCAATCTCATTCTCTGCTCAACTCAAGCCACACCTAATGAGACGGCGCTGCTGTCTTCTAGCTGACCTGGAAGAGGCCCTTGGGGAGCCGCGTGTCACAGGCAGGCTGGTGAGCTAAAGGAGGAACACTATCTTCCACTGTATCCAGATGGAAACTTGGTATGCCCAGGAGGGTCATTAAGGAGACATATCTGCCTGCAGAATCCTCTCCACTTATGAGGAACCCAGAGAAAGCTGCTCTACTGGTATCTCTTGGGCTCTGGGCAGATGGGCAGGCAAGGCGGTGGGGAGGGCCCAGCCTGCTGTCTGTCTTCCAATGCACTGGGGGGCAAGCTGCTGGCAAATGTTTACCCACTTCCCCAATTAACGTACAACACTGCGTTGGCTTCTGTCAACAAACAGAGCTATGTTGCCTCTGCTTCTGACTCACTGGCATTTTCTGCCCAGCTGCTTCCGCTATTGTTCTTAATTAACATGCCAGAGCTCTTCCGGCATCTTCTACTTTGTTATTTGTGGTTTGTAAATATGTTTGCTGGGAGAAACCATAATCATAATAGTGCCAGAGCTGTATATACTGGCGTAAAGATACGACAGGAAGCAAAAGAGGCTGAGAGGCTGGAACCTCAGGCCCAAATTGAACCCTGCCTGAATTGTCAGCATGCAAGGTTAGAAGTTCAGAAAACACGCCCAGCTTCTACACGAGAAAACTGTCCAACAAAAGTTAAGTGATTTCCCCTGTTACTTTAAGTGGGAGAGCTGGGACATGAGGAGGAAGAAACTAAAATTTCTTGAACATCTGTTATATGCCAGGCACTTTAAATATATTATTCCTTTTAATCCTTAGAACAACTATGAGGGTAGATGGAGATGACAAAATTGAGGCTCAAAGTAACTACCACTTATTTAGGGCCACATAGATAGTAGGGGTCTCGCTATACAGTGTAATGGTTAAAAAGAGTGATGCAACCTTTGATTCAAATCCCAGCTCTGTCATTACCTATATGACTTTGAAGATATTATACAACCAGAGAGCCTCAGTCTTCCCACCTGTAGGATGGGAATAATCACAGTTTCTCCTTTATAGATTGTGGTGATGGTTAAATGAAATAACGTTGGTGAAGCCTCTGGGTCCGAGCTAGTAAGTGCTCGGTTGGTGGTAGCCATTACTGGCTGGAATGCTGCCTTGGGTAGGCGCCCTGGTCTGTTTAACCTCAAAGTTGGAGGTCTAGCCCTAAAGCCTCCTGGAGTCCAGGTCTGCACCAGACTGCCTTTCTTATTTCTATCTCAATGCCCAGCAGAAGTGTTCCCTTTTCTCTTAATATCTAGATACCCCTCTTCTGTAGCTTCAGTGGGGCTGTGCCATCAATGGACTGTTTCTCAGCAAACATGTCTATGTTGGGGCTGTTCCCTCTGGTGCCTCAGATAGTAAGCAATTTTTTTTTTCTCTAAAGGTCATTTCAGACGGGAATTTCAAAGTGAACAATTAAATTGTTCTGTTTCTATTCTCAATTGCCTGACGTGGACAAAGAAACTGTAGGGAACCTAAGGGGATGTAGGATACCATGTGTCTGCCCAGCAAGACAGTGGCCATACAATGAAACCACCCTACAGTGCCCTGGGCCCCATTCAGGAAGGACATGGAGCATGTCAGGAGGAACTTCCTGGTAGGGAGGAGCCTAAAAATCATGTTCTCTGAGAAACCGCTAAAAAGTGGGAGCTGTCTTCCTGGAGAGAGGGCACTGAGAAGTGGTAGTGGTGCAGCTATAGGGACCGGGAGAGGCTGTGTCAGACCTCTTTGAATATGTGAAGGACTGACAAGTGGACAGAACAGATGTTCTGTGCAGCTCCAGTGTGTAGAGCTGGGATTGGTGAGGTAAAATCACAAAGCAGCAGAACTCAGCTGGCCAGAACTTTTTAACAGAGAAGCACCTGCTGGTGTGGCTACTATTGCTTCTTTTTCTTTTACCTCCCCCCACCTCCTATTCTTTATTTTCTTCTTGTTCTTCATTGTCATTATATCATAGCAACAACTATCATTTATTAAATGCCTACCATGTTGCTGGAACCATGTTAAGTGCCTTAACTAGTCCTCAAAACTCCAATTGAAATAAGTATTATTTGCCACTCTGCAGTTGAAGATACCATTTTGCCCAAGGTTGCAGATAGACTAAGGTTTCAAACTCAAGTCTGCTGACTCCAAGTGAAATAAGTATTATTATTTGCCACTCTGCGTTGAAGATACCATGGGTTATCTTGCCCAAGGTTGCAGACAGACTAAGGTTTCAAACTCAAGTCTGCTGACTCCAAAGCTCAAGACAACCAGAATGCTTCTGGCCAACATGCGAACAGACTACTTTGGAGAAAAAGAGGTAGTGAGGGTAGATGTGAGAGTACTCTCTAGTGTTCCTAGAAGCATCCAAATAGAGGCTTGTTTGAAGAAGATGGTGATGATAATAATAATAATAATGGCTAACATTTATTGAGCATTTACTTTACACCAGGCATATTCCAAGCACTTTACATTTTTAAAATAATTTAATTTTCATAATAATCCTCTGAGGTAGGTTATCTGAGGTAGGCATAATTATTCCCACTTTACAGATGAGGAAACTGAGCCATGAAGCAGATTAAGTAATCTGCCCGAGGTCTCAAAGCTATTAAGGTCAGAGCCAGAATATAACTCTAGTCAATCCAGCTTTAGTCACGAGACTATTCTGCCAGATATGTTGCTGAGAGTCAGATCCACACAGAAAAAGAAGGTGGATGAGATAACCCTGAGGTTGTTTCTGACGAAACTTCCGATATAAGATCTTCACTTTAAGAATGGCAAAAGGTCGGGGGTCAGGAAAAAACTCTTGAAATGTTTATAAAATACGAATACAAAAACCCAATCTGAGCTTGTGTTCTGCCATTTACTTGGGACTTTACTGAATTATTGACTTTCTAAATCAACAGAGAAACTCATCCTTTGGGACTCCTTCGGGGAGGGGAGGTATTCTCAGATAAGAAGTATGGCCTGACTGTCTATGTTAGAAAAGGGAAGCCAATCATCTTGACATTTTATTCATTATACTTAGGAAACTTGGATGTATTTTCTCACTAAATTAATAATGCCAAAAAGTCCAACCCCTTCATTTCACAGTTGGGTAATCTGAGGCTCAGAGAGGTCAAGTGACTTGGCCCAGGTCACATAGCTGGTAAGATACAGAGGCAGCACTCTGCCCCAGAGTTTCCGGCTTTTGAGATTCTTTCTAGCCATACCACTCTGCTTCTCACTTCTTCTTTTTTAAAAAAATACCTGAACATAAACATAATACTACTTGACTGGGAATTACCTGAGGGCAGGATTGAGTAATACTAGAGATAACAGCAGCAGCAATATATGCATTATATTTTATACTTTGCAAGATATTTACACAAACATTAACTCACAATCATTTAGGGTAGGTATTATTATCAATCTTTTTTATTTTATTTAATTTTGCTAAGGCAATGCTTTTATTTTGCAGTTGAATAAAGAAAAGTCTGGATCTAATATTTTCAGTTAGAAAAAATGCTAGGTTCAACAAATGATGCTGAAACGACTGAATATCTGCCTGCAAATGAATGAATCTAGATGCAGACATTATACCATTCACAAGAATAAACTCAAAATAGATCACAGACTTAAATGTAAAACACAAAATTACAAAATTCCTAGAACACAGTGGAAAATCTAAATGACCTTTATAAGGTACAATGACTTTTCAGATACAATCCCAAAGGCACAATCTATGAAAGAAATAATTGATAAGCTGAACTTCATTAAAATTAAAAACGTCTGCTCTGCAAAAGACACTGTCAAGAGAATGAGAAGAAAAGCCACAGACTGTGGAAAAATATTTGCAAAAGACACATCTGATAAAGAACTGTTATCCAAAACATACAAAGAACTCTTAAAACTCAACAATAAAAAAACAACCCAATTAAAAAGTGGGCCAAAGACCTTAACAGACCCCTCACCAAAGACGATATACAGATGGCAAATAAATACGTGAAGACATGCTCCATATCATATGCCATTGGGGAAATGCAAATTAAAGCTAAGATACCACTACACACTTATTAGAATGGCCGGAATCAGAACACTGACAACACCAAATGCTGGTGAAGCCTGGAGCAACAGGAAGTCTCATTAATTGCTGGTGAGAATGAAAAATGGCATAGCCACTTTGGAAGACAGTTTGGTGGTTTCTTACAAAAAAAAACCATATTCTTACCAGACAATCCAATAATCACACTCCTTGGTATTTACCCAAAGGAGTTGAAAATTTATGTTCACACAAAAACCTAAACACAGATGTTTATAGTACCTTTATAAATAATTGCCAATCTTGAAAGCAACCAAGGTGTCCTTCAGTAGGTGAATGGATAAATAAACTGTGATACATCCAGATAATGGAATATTATTCAGTGCTAACAAACAATGAGTTATCAAGCCATAAAAAGACACGGAGAAATCTTAAATGCATACTACTAAGTGAAGAAAGCCAATCTGAAAAGCTACATACTATTTGATTCCAACTATTTGACATTCTAGAATAGGCAAAACTATAGAGACAGCAAAAAAATCACTAGTTGCCAGAGGTTTGAGTATATCTACCAATAATGATAGATATACGTCATTATACATTTGTCCAAACTCATAGAATGTACAGCATCAAGAGTGAACCCTAACGTAAACTATGATTATAATGTTAATATAAGTTCATTGACCATAATAATTGTACCCTTTTGGTGAGGGATATTGATAATGGGGGAGGTTATGCATGTGTGGGGACAGGGGTTATATGAAAACTAACTCTCTGTACTTTTGGCTCAATTTTGCTCTGAAAAAATACTCTTTAAAAAAACACACTAGGTTGGATTTTTTTTAGGTTCCCAATGTATTTTAACAGCTTATGGTAGAAATACACTGCAGTAGTACTTGGAAATCATGCCTTGGGAATCAGGCCCACTCTGTAGGCGAGGAAATGAGACCCAGAAATTTGGTTTGCCTACGATCACACAGCATAACTGGCACAAGCAAAACCAAAACCAAGCCCTCTGACTTGTTTCCTCATCAATTCTATTCTAACTCCCCCACTTCCCACAAGTGGCCTAATAGGGTTCTCTCTCCTGCATGAGTTACAGCCTTCAGTGTGAGAAATTGGGAAGCAATCAACTACTTACGGTTTCCCAAAATGAATTCTTACTTTTAGAGTAAAATTTGCATCTCAGAAAGTTCTAGCATCTTCAAAAGGAGAAAAGCTCTGTTCTCACATTTTCTCTGGTATTTGCCTATTCCCTTCTGGTGACCAACACAACCACTTTTCAGACTGTATACCGGCAGTATTGTAAGCAGAGGGAGCCCCGCATAACCTGACTCACAGGAGCAACCCTTTGCCACACTGGCAGGAAATTTATAAGCCTTCTTGTAGCCCATGCAGAGAGCAAACACGAGAATCTCATCCATACCCCCTTTCCTCTGCCATGTAAAAGACAACCAGGTCCCATCCTCTACATCAGACACACAATAAACTTCTCCAAGTATACGGAAATCTACCTCTTCAGTTATGGACCATCTCCTTCTGCAAATCCTCCTTTACCTGTCAGCCCTCAGCAAGCTCTCCCTCCTCCATACTCCTCTGTACTGATGGCCAAGGCTGTACACTATTTAGTGCTGTCAGGATGTAAAGGGCCAGAATGTATAGGCTCTAGTTCTGGCTTTAGTAGTACAACTTTGGACAGGTTGCTTTTCTTCTCTAAGCTTTAATCCTTGCATTTAAAAAAGTGTGGGAGTTAGGGATTCAATAAAGTCAGTAGGGCTGCAGTTGGGTTTGGAAACAGAAAACACTTGGATTCAAATCCAATTCTTAGTCACATCAGTAAGATGCTTAGAGCTCCAGTTTCCTTCTCTATTGGGTGAGAAAGTGTTGTTGTAGGGGTTAAAATAGTCATCACAGAGCCTGACACATGGAAGCTATCATGATTTGATGCCTTTTTATGTCCGGTAAATGTCACCTGTATAGTATGAGCTCCCCAATGGTTGGAATGGTCAAAGTAGGATGTAGGGAAGGAGCCTCAGGTTGGATTCCCACTGCTATAACCTCCTAGCTATCTGATGACCATGGGTGGTACTTAACTTTCTGGTTCGTTGTTCCTTTATTTATAAAATTGAATTTTGCCATCCAGAATTGCTGTGAGTATTCAATAAGGTAAAATTTATAACCCGTGAAGCATTTATTTCACAGTCATGTTTCCACATGGAAGGACTCTTGGATGATCTCTCTCTCAAAAAGGGTGAGAAGAGACCTATCTGTTTGGTGAGTGTGGGAAAAGAATCTGGAGCCAATCTGTTCTCCTGTTACAACATACAAGGGGCCTGCAGTGTCCAGCTGTGCCAAGGACTGGGTGGGCAAGTCTCTAAGTTAGGGCAAAGAATACATCAGCAAGACCCTTGACTGCAGTTCCCAAATCTCAATCTCTGATAAACTTTTCATTAACAAAGGTGATATTTTTATTCCCACCTGAGTCCTATGTCTATCTTTTAATTGGTCTTATGTCTTCCAATTAGCCTTGAACTGGTTAAGTGAAAAGTTATTTAATGGCCCTTAAAACCTCAAATACCCCCATAGCACTAAGGAAGTGCTTAACAATTATGATTTGAGGTAACTTGATACAAGGGTCATAGCTCTTTTTTTTCAAAGTCCATTTGGCCTTGATTAGAAGATGAGAAAGTCACCCATAAATCAATTATAAAATACATTTCTCATCCATAATGTAAAGCTACAACAAAGCTTAAAGAAATGCTTCTTTAAACCCAAGTTATTTGAACACCAAATAAATGTGCTAACAAACTTCCTTTTGAAGAAAGTGCACATAATAATGACTATTATTTTATAGCTTTCAAAGCACTTCCCTATACATTACGTAAACTTCAGAGCTATCCTAAGAGATTGTGCTAATTTATCCTGATTTTTACAGATGAGAACACCAAAGCTCAAATTGTGAGGCAGCACAAAGGCTGCATATGTAAATTCCCAGATTATAGTAAAGCTGAATATATTTGCTTTTGGTTTTGTTCAAAATAAGCATTTACTATGAACTTGGAAGAACAACTAATCTTTTTGCTATGAGTAACCTATTTTGTTAGTACTCCATTAGAAAAATACACATATTAAATATTACAAGTTTAAAAAATAATTATTAATGTCATCACTACCAAAAAGTTATCATTTATTTAGCATTTTATATGTGTCTGATACTATACTAGTTGTTCTATATATTATCTAACTAAGTGGTCACAACATTCCTATGAGATAAGTACTTCTGAGACGAAAAATAATTAGAGGGCTTGCCCAAGATTACACAGTTAGGAAAGACAGGGCAGAATTTGCGCCCAGGTTTGTGGGCTTGCAGTCTGTATCTGATGCATTGCCCTCCGTTGCCTCTTAACTTTTGCTCCTACTTCTAGACAAGGGACAGTTAATGTGACTAGCTGGCTTTCCCTTGAGCATAAAGAATGCAGACACTGTGTACTGTGTCCTGGCTCAAGCCCCTGTTGTGGTCTGAGCTTTGTTGTTCCCCACAGGCTATCTTTTGTTACTGTCACCTTGGTACTAATTGCTAATTGCCCATTTTCTTTAAACACCTTTTGATGAGTTGGGAATCCCTAAAGAGGGCAGTTATACCCTCAAACTATCAGAGGGAGAATTTAAGAGCTCATCTTCTGGTCATGTGCTGATCGGGGTGTGAAAAGGCTTTTGTAACTGTAAAGTCTATTGCAAACATAAGGGATTACTAATCATTTCCATCATCATCGTCACCATCATCTACAACAACGCCAGTTGTAGCTCCTAAAAACTTTTCCTTTACATTTGCTGCAAGTAGTGATGGAACTCAAAATGAACTTCCATTGTGAAAGGGTCCACTATGGGACTACTCTGACTTATTTCTAGCTTCCTGTGTAGTTTCTGGATCAATGTTTCATTGAATCACAGGAAAGAAGTGGCACTGGGATGACGGTTTCCAGGGAACAGTGACAGATGTTCCATTATTAAACTGTGGTAGAACAACTGGGGTTCCAGAGACTGAGGCTGGGTGGGCTTCTCTGGCTGCAAAAACAGGATGCTTACAAGACATTTTATTTCCTTGATTTTTTTTTTAAGATAGGAAGAAGAGAGAATGAAAAGTTAAAGGAAGAACAAAGGGAGAAAAGACTAAGGTGACAGAGGTATAGAAATTGTATCTTGTAGGCTGTCCTATCTGTTCTTTGTTTTATCGCATTACAATAATGATAACAACGGTTAACATTCATTAGGAGCTTACTAGGTGCTAACTGTTCTAAGTACTTTATAAGCACTACACAACTCTATGAAGGAGCAACTATTACCTCCACTTTAAAAATGAGGAATAGAAGCTCAGAGAGATTATATAATTTGTCTAAGATTGCACAGGCAGGAAGTGAACGAGCAAGGATTTAAAACTAGGTCTGGCTCCAAAGTCTGTGTTCTTTATTACTACAGCAGACAATTTTAGTACTGTAGTCACACTCTGGACTATTAAATCTCTTGCTGGAAAGGACTGTCTCCTTCATGTAACCCCACAACAGAGTATATAACCTCAGGCATTTGGGCATATTTCATTCAACTTCTCCTCAATTATCACAGACTTAGTGACTGTTAGAGCTGGAAGGGTCTTTAGAGATCATCTCTGTAACAGATGTAGACAGAAAAGCCCAGTGAGTGAAAAGAATTTATCCAAGCTTACTGAGCATTCATGGCAGATCTGAGAGCAAATCTGGATTCTTCAATCCCAGCTTGTGCCTTTAGATGGCTAGTTTAATGGGGACACCAACTCTAAAGTGGCACATTGTCAGGGAGATCCTAAACAGCACATAAAGATGTGACCTTCTTGTTGCACTGGTGTCCTTGATGGTGGCTTTGGTCACTATACTATTTAACAACAAAGTTAGTGGGGAAGGCCCAGAGGGAATAGAGGGGCTTCTATCAAGAGGGGTGAGGTGGGGGCAGAAAGGGAAAAGCCTCTTTAGTCTAGAAACAAGAAAAGATCCAAGTCTGCAGAGTGAACATAAAAAGCATAAAAAAAAAAATTACTAAAAGAATAAAAAGAATGAGAATAGGCATGCCTCCTCATTCTGGGAAGCCAGTGCCCAAGATTAGTCCCTCTTGGGCTCTGGAAAGCACGGTCTGAAGTAAATAAAAGGAAGTCCTTCTTTACAGAGTGGTTTGCAAGCTCACTGTACCTGATAGTGTAACACATGATACAGGCAAATTCATGAATGAGGATTCATGAATGTGGCAAGATGCTGGCCTCCTCATCCCTGGGAGCAGCCAGAATCATCAAGGCTGGGATGTCTCTGACTCTGAGCAACCTAGTATGGTTATCCCAATGAGGCACGCAAACATTTTCAATGTGTGCAGTAATTTGAAAAAGGTCGGGAAGCACCAATCTAGGGGACATGCCTTACTTTCAGAGGCTGCTGTCATAGAAGGCTGCAAAAGGTCCTTGTATAAAAGGTTCTTAGGATACCTCTGATAAAAGATTGGTCCACAATACTAACTACAGTGTTTGGAGAGAAACCTGTTAACTAGCTAATTTCAGAACTGCTACCTCAGCTTTAAAACCTTCTGAGAAACTCTGATTATTGTTTGCCCAGAGCTTCACCACTGGGCATGGATTAAGTACCAATTAGGGAGGTGGTAAGAAAGAGCACTAGTGGGTTTCGAATCCTAGTTCTGCATGTATGCTCTTGAGCAAGTCATTTAACCTCCAGAAGACCCAAATTTCTCATCTGTAAACTGGTGACTCTATCACCCAACACCTAATATGCTCTAACAGGCCATTTCTCTCTGGGTCTCTCCTTGACACTGCTATCCGAGAGGGAGCTGAACAAAATACCTAATCCTGTCTCTCCTCTACTTAAAATTCTTAAATGGTTCCTTAGGGCAACAGGATAGGCCCCTTTTGCTTTGGCCTCATTTTCCTAATTTGTAAAAGGGTGGTGTTTTTGGCAAGGCTCATAGCAGCCTATAATGGAAGACAAGGCTGAAAAGACAGTTTGGAGATAGATCATGAAGGGCTCGAATGTCTTATTAGGTTTTAACTTCTGAAAAAACTTTTGTCCCTGGCTTCAGAGAGATCTGGAGTGGCATGCTCGATGTGCTCTTCAGGCAGAGTGGCTAGGGAGAAAGTGAGCATTTTGAATGGATTTTAATACTCAAGCAGGGCCATGGAGCTGGTGTGTGTATAACTCTGCACGCAAACACCACTCAAGAGCTGGAGCTTTGAACAGGAGTTAAAAGAGTTGAGTCCCTAACGACATACAAAAGACTTGCCGGTGTGATTTATTCTGATGTATTTACTTATCCAATTACCAAAACAGCAGGAGATCATTAAATTTTCTAGTTACCAGATGAAGCACGTTCAATATCTTAAATGTTACCAAGGCTCTCTCTGAGCTATTTTGATATTACATTTCATCTGTCCAAAAGCTTATGAAACTGGAAAGTAAGAATCACGAACAGAGCAGGTGTTTTCTTTGAAGGTTGGTCCAGCAGGCACCTGTATAATACCAAACTTATACCAGAAATTCTCAAACTCTCTCTTGAATTAAATCTCAGTCTCGAAGTATGAAATATCTGCAAGTTACATAAGCAAAAACAAATAAAAAAAAAAAAAAAAAAAAGGGTACCGTGATGAGAAACAAACGTATTTAGGAGAGAAGATGCTGAGGAAATGGTACTTGAAGGTGGCTGGGGATATGCATTTTACCTGGCCAGACTTTTCTTCATGCTCATTTTCCATGAGTTCAGTCCCCATGTCCACAGAGGGTCTGAGTTCAGAGGAAAGGACAGGAGAAGGCAATATGCATCCTATGGGAGACTGTAAACCTGGCTCTTAACTCTAGCATACTGCTTCTGACTACCGGTGTGATCTTGGACAAGTCACTCTGAGCAACTTAAAAAGATAGAACTGTGTTTCCTGTTTCTACGTTTCCAGCTTCCAGCAAAGAACCCAGTGCATTATATGCTCTCAATAAATGTTTGTTGAATAATCAAACCAGAGAATGTTCATTATGGAACAATGAAAAATTGAAAGGAAGTCTTTATTAACGTTTTAAGAGTTAAGTGGGAAAACAGAGATATTTATTCTATTTTCTTTCTTTCTTTTTTTTTTTTAAGTCATATAAATGATACCTGGGCCTAAATATTTTGAAAGGGTCGTCACGGTTTAGCCCCAACATTCTTTCTCTGAATACTGTCCCTTCATAGACATTATGCTCCAGTCAATTACAGTGGTTTGCTATTCTTCAAATAGGTCTGGTGCTTTTCCTCCCTAAATCTTTGCTTTTGTTGTTTCCTCTCCTGGACTGTCCTTCCTCTCCTGTTGAAAACTTATATATTATTCAAGGCTCAGCTCAAATGCTACTTTAGCCACAAAACTAGGCCTAAGTCTGAGCCTAAATGAATCTCTCCTGTTCCTTGTAACACAGTTAATCATTCGTGGCATCTTGTCCTATCCACTGGGCCATGGGCTCCTGAAACACAGGGGCCATATACGTTCACTGTGGTCTTTCTCTCATATACCTATTCCATTACCCTGAGTGGTCAATCTATGTTTGCTGCACTAATACCTTTGTTTCACCTTAGGATCCTCAGACAAGGTGGCTGCCAAGGTCTGCTGGCAGACTCAAGGTCAGTATTTAAACTAAATGTAGGCACTGGCACAGTCAATCTTGCCCTTTGCTAAAACAGCACTCTTATACTTTGACCAGGCAAAGAAACCATTTCTGAAGGATCTAGCTCAAAGGATCAGCTTCAGTCTCACACTGAGTTATCTGTCTGTTGTGCCTCTCTGGCTATTTTGTAATTGTTTGTCTATGAGTCTGTCTCTCTAGTTTGGCTGAATTCTGAGAACACATAATGAGGTCTCACTGGCTACCTATCCCCAGGGCCTAGTATACTGCTGAAAACAGTGTGAATTCCACAAACACTGAAAGACTGACCTACTGAATGGCTGAATGAAGCCTCCCCACTCCTTGCTACAGCCTCCACCAATCCAAAGAAAGGGTGTCGGGAGGAGCTATATCTCCAGGCCTCTTCATTCAGCTTCACTCCTACAGTAGGCAGAGCTTGTCAGTGACATCACTAGCAGGTCATCCCAGCTCTGGACTCTCTCTGGCCCTTGGCTTAGTCAGTCCTGCTACACAGACATAGGGACCGACAGTAAGTTTGCATCAGTTTCCCTTTCAGAAGGGACAGATTTCCCCCTGCTTAAGCTGTTGTTGGAATTGGCTAATTAGAAGGATTTTAAAAATCTTAATACTCTAAACAGAGAAAACTGGTTCTGAATTATTAAGCAACATTTTCAATGCATTTGAATAACCTTAAGTGACTTAGCTGCCACCTGATCCTAAGCTCTGGCTCAGATAAATGAATGTGAAATATTGTCAAAGCCCCAGCTTATAGGAGCCTCCAGCTACAGTAAATAAAAGCTTAAGTCCCCATAAACTGCCTGGGACAGAGACATTCTCATATAAAAGGAGTGAGAGGAGATGATATTAAATAATGCCAGTAGGACCAGTAAGCCAATGGTTTTGTTCCAATTTTCAGAAGAGAGTGTCAGTGGGGCTGGTATTTTCTATATCCAGGTCATTTAATCATAGGATCACATGGTAACAGAGCCAAAAGAAGATTTAGAAAGCATTTACTTTAATCTCTTCATATTTCAGATGAGGAAAATAAGACCCAGAGAAGTATGTACCTTGCTTGAGATCATACAACAAATGGCCAGAAGAAACAAAATTCTGCCCCGGGATGCCTGGCTCCCACCTTAGGCTCCTTCCCACTACGTCACATTTCTCTGAGAACATCCTGCTGGAGGTGTCAAAATGAGAGGCTGACAAACTAACTGGCTGTTAAAAAAACACCTGAAAATTTTCACTAGAGGGGTGACTTCTAGGGCTCAAATTCTAGACTCCACGGTTTTCCCACCAGACTTTTGAGTTTTCTTCCTAACTATAGTGGGGAGAGGGAAAATAGGAGGAAGGATGGGGGACGGCGGGAAACGAGGAATAAGTGAGGGTAAATGTCACTATAATGTGGTCCCTCTCTGGCCTATTTTCAAGCCATGAGGATACCATGAGTTTCTGCCTCGTGAGATGGAAAATACAAAAATCAAAACCAAACAAAAACAGTGAATGTGTGAATAGGTAGGAATATATTTTTCCTATCATTTATTTACTAAACAATTATTTCCTGAGTGTCTACTATGATGTCAGAAACTGCCAGGCACTGGGATATAACAGTGAACAAGGCACTATCTCTGCCCTCAAGGAGTGTAGAATCTAGGACAAGATGCAGATAAGAAACCAACCCACTGCAATTCAGACCAGCAAAGGGCTACAATAGGGAAGAGGGCAGCAGGGGAGCATGAGGAAGGCAAACACCAACTCAGTCATAGGGTGTCAATAAGCTCCATATTTCTCTTTCCTCCTTGTCTCATTCTAATAAGCACAACACTTTCCTACAATCCAACTATTTCACTGACTTATACTTTCATATACAATAAATCAGTATTAGTTGCTTAGTATGTGCCAGGCACTGTACTCAGATGAATTAGACATGATCCTAAATAACTTCAGATTTGATGTGTATAATTCTTTGTTTTAAAAAATGAATATCTTACCTTCATTTTGTGACTATTGTAAACTTGGGCCAACCACTCCTGCTTTTGTTGTCTTTTGGTTTTCCTAGGCTTTGATCGAGTTACTTTCCTTTTCTGCATCTTGGTTTTTTCATCTATAAATAGGAGTTTTTTCTAGTTCTCACAGTATAAAATGCAAGCATGAGAAAGGCTTGTTCACACAAGGCTCTTACATACAACTAACTAGAGGAAGGTAAGTGAAATAAATTGGGAAATGTGAAAAAAATCTTCAGGTTTGAGATTCAGCCATTGATTGACATTAAACCTGGAGCCCTGAAGTACTGGTTCTAGGTGAGGAGCAGGGTGTGGTCTGGGTGAAGCGGGCTGGGGCTGGAATTGGCGTGGCAGCGAGGCCCGGGGGGATCCGGCATGTTGATGCATGTGCTAATGCACTCTGGAACTCCAGCACTGGTTTTGAAAATTACAAGGAGTGTCTAGAAAAGGTTAATCTGCGTTTGCAGTTGTTTGTATTTACAATGGGATTATTATACAGACTTTAAGTGAGTAAAGCATGTCTGCAGAAGCACCTGGAATACTGAGCACAGAACTAATGACTTTTTTATTTATGGCCGGATGGAGCCACATTAGATTGTATGTACAGCCTTTAAAAGTTCATTCGATTTCTGATATAGCAATTTTGAATGGTTTAGTGCTTTATAAACACCTTATAAAATTAAGTTCTGGGGCAAAGTAAATAATTTTGTAAAGGTTTAAATCAACGTACCTATACATAATCAGTAACGGTTACTCCATTTTATGTTCAGCATGGTATGGAGAAAGGAACTGGGTTTTGGGAATCAAATACTAGTAATTATTAATTGTGCAACCTTAAGAAACTTAAGCTCTCCTAAGCTTCTGTGTCCTCATCTGTAAAATAGGGATAAATATTTATCTTTCAGAGAATACACTTGATTGTGCCTATAAGGGTCACCAAAATAGCTTTATTCATTGTCATCAATCACTACTAGTCCAAGTCCTTTGTAAATAGGTTAGGAAGGGGAAAAGGCAGTTTTATTAGGGCTCTGAATTCTAATCAGCTTCCATGAAAGGGCTGTAATCACCTAAAACATATATTAAAAACTCCTTTGTGTATTCCTTTGATCTGGTCAGGGGCATACAATAATGGTTTTCTTATAGAATACCACTGGTTCTCACAATACTTCTGCAGGTTAGCAAGATCCTTTCCTCTCTTTGCTATCAACTTCATCATAATAGCTGAAATATACTGAGCATTTACTATGTGCTGGTGCTTTATAAGCATCACTTCATTTCATTTTTACAATAGCCCTGTGAAGTAGGTACTATCATTATCCTTATCTTATAGATGAAGAAACTGAGCTACATAGAGGCTAAGTAATTTGCCCAAGATCAAAGAGCTAGGAAATGGCAGAGTTGAGATTCAGTCTGGGACTCCAGAACCCAATCTTTTAACCACTACCCTATACTGTCTCTCCATCACTCATCTCCTTCAAATCTGCTCCAGTCACTGCCAGGGGCATTTTCTGGTGCTGGCCACTCTTACAGTTTAAATCTCTTCATCCTCTGTTAGAAAGCACCACCTGGACTTTCTCCTGGCACCTCAGACTCGACAAATCCCAAAGTGAATCTTCCTCCTCATCTGTCTTCCTTGATTTCTGCACATAAAATACCATCTCTCTAGTCATTAAGGCTGAGAATCTCCAAGTCACCTCTGTCAACTTCTTCCGACTCTCCCTACCCTGACATAGCTAGACAATCACCAAATCCCATTGATTCTTCCTTCCTCCTGATTCTGCTTCCTTTTCTTTATCCCTATTGCTGCCATCCTAGTTCAGATTCCCACAGCCTGTTGTTTTGTCTATTGCAATAGTCCTATCTGGTCTCCTTTTCTTCGGGTCTCCCTATTCTAACCTTTTCTGATAAAAATAATCAACAAGTTTGAGATAGTAAAGGCAGAAATGTGAATCAAAAGATCTAGGTCGAGCCATTGCTCTGTAATTTATTAGCTATGTCAATCTGTGTTAGTTATTTGGCAGTTCTAAGCTGAATCTCTCATCTTTAATACAAGGATTAATACTCACTTTAACTAGTTCAAATTTCCACTAGAATTGGTTTTGTGAGGGCAAGAACTTTGTCTAGCCTATTTAGTACTGTATCCCCAGTGTCTTGTGCACAAGAGGTGCTCAAATAATATTTGTTGGGTTAATGCACAGAAAATCCTTGTTATTTTTTTCAACTCTTATCTCATTTCCCTCCATGCCCAACTTCACATCGTAAATTCCATCACAGCAAACTGTATGCAATTCCCTAAGCATATGCTGGCTTATAGCCTATGGTTTTGTTTATACTTCTTCTGCTTGACAAATGGCCATTCTTTTTTTTTTTTTTTAATGTATTTTTAAAAAAATGATAAACTACAGGATGCTGTAAAAATAGTAGAGTCCGCTGTATCCTTTCCCCAGCTTCCCTCAATGGTACCATCTTACATAAAACTATAGTATAATACCAAAATCAGAAAATTGATATTGACATGACATTGTTAACTAGTCTACAGGCCTTATTCACATTTTATCAGTTTTTATGTGTATTCATTTGAGTATGTATAAGTGAATATTCACATGCAATTTTATCTTGTGTAGATTTGTGTAACCATCACAATTAAGATACAGAATGAAACCACAAAAATTGTAGTCACACCCATCTCCTCTATCCCTGGTAATCACTAATTTGTTTTCCATCTTTATAATTTTGTCAATTCAAGAATGTTATATAAATGGAATCATACAGTGTGGAACCTTTTGAGACTGCCTTTCCTCACTTAGCCCTTGAGATCCATCCAAGTTGTTGCACGTATCAAGAGTTCGTTCCTTTTTATTGCTCAGTAGTACTCCACTATTCCTTTTTTAAAAATACTTGTTCAAACACCGTTTCTTCTGTGAAGCTTTACTGACCTCCAAGTAGAACTAAACCCTCTACTATTCCTTGGGTTCCTACAACAGCCAGCCTTGACTATCACAGCATTTTTGACCTTCGAATACCTTTGTTTGCTTACCTATGAGGCCTTTGGTTATATCTTTATATCTTTAGTCCCTAGCAAGTACCTGGTAAAACTAAACATGAGTTATAGTATTGTTAGCAATGGGTTCAATGTTAATGAATCAACATTACATATTAAATAATATGTCTTTAACAAAAACACACATAAAACATGGTTATGTATTAATTGGTTGATGAAAATTTGTAACCAAAGGCTCTTAAGAACTTAATCCTATGTTTTTCCTAGGAGCAATGTTTGAGTATTTGCTAATTTAGTGTTTGTGACAACTTTATAAAACATAACTACTGTGAAAAATGAGAATTGACTGTACTTTCCAGTTCTAAAACCAATAGCTCCTCATAGCCTACAGAGTAAAATAAGAATTTAGCAATTTTTTAACCTCAGGTACATTGCTCACCACAATCTGCACTACTGACACAATGGACATTTATGTTCAGCTACATCTGTGTATTCTTCATGTTGTGCCTAGCTTGGTAGTATATGCCTTGTCCTGCTAGGGTGATATCTTGCCTTAACTCCCTTACCAGAGTTGGCCTGTAGACCGAGACCATGTCATAATCACCATGATACCCTCCATAGTGTGTGCTGTCCATTCATTTATCCTCCATTCACCTACAATTCAGTAAGCTCCTACTCTGAAGTAGTCCTGTGTAGGCCCTATGCCAGAAACAGGGGGTGCAAAAGCAAATAAGTCACAGTATAAGCTGCTGCCCTAGATTAGCTTATATACAGAGCTGGCCTTGGAGGACCCTGACATAAACAAGGCTAAAATCTCCATGAAGAAATAAGCCTGGCCTCTTACCCTAGGAAAAAACACCACCAACTAATTCAGTAATATTTCCAACTATGAAAGAAATGTGCTGGTCTGGGAAGACATAAGGCAGGCATTAAACTCTAAATATTTCTAGTTAAATACCACTTTCAACCTTTTATTACTAGGCATATAAGGCACACTGTCTGATATCCTTACTCGAAAGCTGGTAGTTTCCCAACAGTTAATATTGGACAAAGATTCTTTTTCCTCTTGAAACCAAAACATAAAAGAAAAAATCAGAATAGGAAGGAGGAAGTAGGAGTAGGGATTGAAATAATCACCATTACCATTATACCAGTTTCCATTATTAAATTCTTACTGTGTTAAATGCTGTATGTATTAAACATGTTACATTTATTCTTTCATTTAGTGCTCACAACAACCCCTTGAAGTAGGTATTGTTAGTCCTGTTTTACCAAGAGATTAAGTAATTTCTCTAAGATCACTCAATGAAGAGCTGATCCAGAATGTAAGGCCAAGTCTATTTGATTCCACAGCCTATGTGTGCTCTTGTTTCAGACTACAATGCCTCTGAAATGTGATTGAAAAGAAGAAGTGGTGTTAAATAAATCATTCTTACAGTGTTGATTTATATTTGCTTATAAAACAAGCAAGGAAAAATAAATACCAACAACTCTCCCCTTATAGTAAGTAGCCAGGTTGAAAGTATTCTCCTTCTGTGAGGAAAAGTGGCTGCAGCCTTCAGGACAACTGCAGGGGCTCTCAGCACACCACTGCAGGTTTCTGGGCAAGTTTATATTGAATATGTTGGCATCCTAGAAACTAGGAGATGACCATCTCCAGAGACTGTGCTTCCTTCAGGTTCTCTTGAAAATCTCCTTTGAAAATACAGGGTTAACTGGTACTTACTAGTATTTTTCCTGAGGCTACTTTTACCCTTTGCTACAGGACTAAGTTCTGTTACAAGTGAAGGTGAGAGGCAAAATCAAACGTTTACAAGTTTCCCAGTTTACAGAGTTTCGCCTACATATCCACTAGTAAATGCCGGAAGTGAATTTGACATGTGAATATCTTAACAAACAAAATTATATGTGCAGAAAAGAGTCCATGCAGCAGGCCAAATGGCTATTCTTTTGAAAAGCTTGCTTACAAGTTTGGCCCTTGGCTGACATTTGGGAACTTAGGTGTTTTTTGGGGGGCTGGAGAGGGAGTGTTCCCAGAACTGATAAGAATGGCTCACTATATGCCTACACTGTTTGTGGAAAAAGATAGTTTATGCTGCACATCTGATTTCCTTCTGGGATTCTGGAATTTTGGTATGCGCCAGGCAGAGGGTTACTTACATAATCAGCCTCCAATAAAACCTTAGGTACTGAGTCCCTTATAAGCTTCCTTGCTTGGCAACATTTCACATGTGTTGTTTCAAATCATTGCTGGGGGAATTAAATGTGTCTTGTGTGACTCTACTGGGAGATGACCCTTGGACTTGGAAGCCTGTTTTCACCTGGACTTCACCACATGTTCCTTTTCTCTTTGATGATTTTCCTTTGTATCCTTTTGCTGTAATAAATCATTGTCTGCTGTGAGCTCTTTCAGCATCAGAATGTGCTGTGCTGAACTGAAAGCAAGCATAGGCTCAATGAACAGGACTCTGAGTCTGGGACCACTGTAGATTCAGGACACTTCTCTGTGAACTTGGAACATGGATGTTGTTTGTGCCATCTAGGTCACATACTAATGTCCACAAGAGAGGGTTTGTTTTTAGATGGAACCATTTAAAATCAAGTTGCCGATTGGCTTATATTTGATATAGAGACTGACTGCATTTCTAACTTGTGATTCCTGCCAAAAGCTACAAGTTGGGGGAGGGCACATCACGAGGAGTGTGACCATTCTGCCCATTCCTGACAGATGGACTCTTGACTTCCTTAGGGAGATGTCTCACTGTTGTCGACTTGTGTTTGACTTCCCAGGTTAGTTGCAGTTTGCAACAATGGACTAAGAAATAATTTGACTGTACTTCTCTTACCTTTCTTCTGGCACACACACCTTAAAAAGATAGCTGGGTTATTAAATACTGCTGTTTTCAAAAAGGGCTGCTCACTGGATAAATGAACAGGATGTAAGGGGTGGGCGATTATGTAAACTCATTTTGAAAATGTTTTATAATTCGGGATTTTGTCCTAACCAATTCCTAAATATGATATGTCTTTCTGATTAAGTTGTATAAAACTCATTTTCTATAAAAATCTTTTGTCTCGCATATACAATTCTCCCAGAAGAAAGGTCTGTATGAGAGTATAGGATAATTAAAAAAAACAAAAGTAAAATTATGATTGCTAAATGGAACACGATGATTTTACAACAAAGGAGAAAAACAACATAAAACAAAACCCTGGCATCTAGGGAGGTGGAGGCGGGGAGGAAGGCATTAAAGATCTTTGCTTTTTAAAACTGTTTCTGGAAACTTTCCCCTCTTCCTGAAGGAAAATTCCTCATGCTGCCTTCCCAAGCTGTTGCAAATGCTTTGAATTCAAACTGACTGCTGAGTCTAGAAGCACACACGACAGTGGTGACTATGAGACAGCAGGGGGTAGGCCCCAACCGATACACTTCCACATGGAACACCTTCAGATGCTGTCTACATGCATGAGGTGAATGGACTGGTGTCAGGGACAAACAAAACTGTTTGGGACTGACTAGTTGGCCGTCCCTCTGCAATTGAGGGCTGAATTAAATTATTTGGACTAACTGAGAACCCAAGGGTGGGAGGTTACCACAGTGGGCCTGACTAATGTATGTCCTGCTTGGGGTGCTCTAACAATTGGAAACTTTGTTTTAGGGGTACCTCGTGTGCCCTCTGGGACTATATTTCTTGTATGTGCCCTGATATTATTACAATGCCTCAGCCCTGGAAGGTGTTCAGGTCGGCTTTAACTTAGCCAGAACTGTGTACTTGACTTGATGCATTAGGCCAGGTAAAAAAAATGATTAATACAGAAACTTAAGGAGGAAGTCACCCAGCTTTCTAAGACAGACCTTAATGGTTAATGGGATTTGTTTTAACTAGCTAAGTCCAGGATCCCTAAAAAGCATAACTGACATCAATACTGCAGGCTGTTCTCACCCTGCGTGTAGGGTCGCATTGATCATATTTTTTCTGAAATATGCCTTGGTCAAGTGCAAAGGGGGTGAAATGGCCACTGACATGGCCACGAGGTCCAGGAGCACCATGGGTGAAGGGGATGGTAGAAAACTGGGGTCTTACCCTAGCCTGTCCTAGGTTCAAGGGGCAGCTGCTGCCTGGGCTCCCTGCCCACCACCATCCTGGGGGTGATGCCACCCAGTGAGGCCAGACCTGAGTCACATGAGAGAATGTAGAAAAGTGGGTTTATGTGTGTTATTTTTTGATTTTTAAATGTTGCCTCTAGTTTTTAAAAATAGCACATAGACACTGAATCCAAAATGCCACTGACTGTTAAGATAGTCTTACATTTAATAAACTACTAATGAAGAAAAAAGCAAAAGGGGTGATCTGTGCAGAAAAGAGTTAACATATCAAGCTTTACTCGTATTCTTTAAAAGGCTTGCTTACAAGATTCACTGGCTCTGGGGACTTGGTTTTTGAGAGGGTTCCCACTATTCTCGGAACTGATAGGAGTAGCTCACTAAGCCTAAACTGTGCAAACAAAGTTTATGTTGAATATTTGCTTTCCTTCTGGGATTCTGGAATCTTAGTATGTGCCAGTCAAAGGGTACCTGCTTCTGTGATCAGCCCCCAATAAAAACCCTGGGTACTGCATCCCTAATAAGCTTCCTTGCTTGGTAACATTTCATATATGTTGTCTCAAATCATTGCTGGAGGAATTAAGCCCATTCTATGTGACTGTACTAGGAGGAGACCCTTGGAAACTTTACCCGGTTTCCCCTGGACTTCAGCCCATGTCTGTTCTCTATGCTGATTTTGCTTTGTGTCCCTTTGCTGTAGTAAATCATAGCTATTAGTATTACTAGATGTTCACCCTGTGAGTCTAGTAAATAATTGAACAAGGAGATGGTCTTGGTGACCCCTTGACACATTATATAAAAAAGTTTTCTTTTTAGAATAAAAAGCATAAGCTTTGGAGCTTCAAATCACAATTATATCAGTTACTATGTATGTATGTACATTACTTAATGTCTCTTAGCCCCAACTGTCTTATTTGTAAAATGGGGCTACTATCTATGCCTTAGGATTGGTATAAAGATGAAATGAGAGAATATCTGCTGAAATGTCTAGTGCAGGGTCTGGCACAGAGTGGGACATTAATAATTGTCAGTTTCTCTAAATGAAAGTTGGAAAGGCTGTAGGAACCGAAGAGGTCACCAAATCAGCTACGAAAATTTCAAAGAAAACTTTCACATCAGAGTGCCACACACTTTTGGAAGGCCCAACTCATCTTGAACCTAAGCGGATAATTATAGCAATACGTTCCTGTGAAAACCTCTCTGGTAGGTAGTCACTTTTCCATACAAGCCCAACTAGGATTCTGTTTTATGGAAACAATAACATGGAGAGAGGAGGAAAGGATATGCTTCATTAAGGGAAAGTATGACTGAAAGTGAGATGGTGTGGCTTCCTCCTGTATGCAGTGCCCTGACCAGGGGCATGTCCAGTTGGTGAGCTATGTCATTCCTTCCCAGCACAAGGTCAACACATCTTAAAGTATCATATGTCCTGAGTACCTACCATGTGTCATGCCCTTGTCAAGTCAGTCACCTCACTTAAGTTCTGCCTCACACATGGTTATTATCATCTGCCTTTTACAGGTGAAGGAACCGGTTTAGAGAGGTTATGTGACTCGCCCAAGGTCCACCTGATAACTGGTTCTTTATATCATCGTGCTGTCTCCCTGTCATGACTGCCAATGCTCAGAACACATTTTCCTGCACTGGGGGGCTGCAATAAATGGTGGACTTTCTTCCAAGGAAGAATGTTATAACACAAGTGACAGAGGGCAGGTCACCCTCATATTAAGAATGAGGAAGGCGTCTAAAAACTTATTTTTTAAAGGCTAGAGACAGGTCAAACACAGTGACTTGCTAGAGAAGGATCAAAGAAACTCAGCATTACTAATCAAATGGTATGGCCCTCTACTGTTCATTTAGTGTTTTCATTATCACTTTTGACCTTAACACCACAATATATCTGTGAGAACACATGACATGATCCTCATTGAAAGATGAAGTAACTGAAACAGAGAAAAGAGAAATGATGGACTCAGTGTAACTCAGCAAACATACGGAAGTGCCAGCGTTGGGACAAAGATCTCTGACTCCAAGTATTGAGAGAAAAGGAGAAGCTATGGAACCATTTAGCAAAATACTCAGTCCAGGTGTCAGTTGATTACATACAACCATTTCTCTAATCTTCTCCTTGTTGGTTACATTTTTTATTAATCTCATTTTAAGTACTGCAACATCCTTGACTATTCTGCCTTCAGTCTTTTTCCACGTCAGTCTACCTTTCCAGGCTACCAGTGAGATAGAACAGAAAGAATCAACACCTTTGTATTTAATTTCCACTTCCTAGCTATATGATCTTGGTCAAAACACTTAAATTACAGTTTTAATTTCTATATCTGAAAAATGAAAATAATATTTGCCTGATATAATAGATTTTGAACATGGGTTTGAAATCTGCTTCTTTGTGCCTTTTATTTTTTCACCTATAAAGTAAAGATAATACCCATCTCGCAGGGTTGTTGTTAAGATTCACTTAGATTATACCTATAAAGTGCATAGCATAGTTGACTGACACACAGTGGGAACTCGATAAATGATAAACAGCATTATTATTATTTCACAGGTTGTTTGTTTGATTTATTCATTCAACCACTATTTATTGAGCTTTAATTAGGTTCTAGGTACTGTTCTAAGTGCCAGGTAAACAGCAGTGAACACAAAGTTCCTGCCTTCAAAAAGCTTTCATTCTAGTAGGTGGTAGACAATAAATAATTAAATATCTATTATGTCGGATGGTGATCAATTCAGTGGAGAACAAAAAAAGCAGGGTAAGAGGCATAGGAGTTGCCAGTCTGGCAGGGTGGGAAAGGTAGGGGGCAGAGAGGAGGGAAGGAAGACTTATTTTATATGAGTTGGTCAGAAAAGGCTGCTGTGAAAAGGCACAATTTGAGCAGAGACCTGAAGGAAGTAAGGGCATGATTAATACAGATATCTAGAGGAAGAAAGTACAAGCGCAAGGTCCTCAAATAGGAAAATGTTTCATGGTGTTTCAAAAATAGCAAGGAATACCAGGGTGACAGGATAAGATTGAGTGGCATCAGAGAAATGCCAGGGAGTCACTTCAGGAAAGACCTTTTGAAAACTCTGAACTAGATAGGGAATCATTACAGGGTTTCGGGAAGAGAAATGACATGATTTGCCTTATATTACAACAAAAATCACTTTGTTTTTTAGAAAAAGACTGATGTGGGGGAGGACATGGGTGGAGGCAGAGTAGTCAGTTAGGACACCATGACAATAATCTGGACAAGAGATCATAATGGTTTGGACTAGGGTTAGTTGTGGAGGCAGTGAGAAGTAGATTCTAGATCTATTTTGACGGTAAAACCAACAGAATTTCTTATGAATTGGATGGAGAAATGAAAGAGGAGTCAAGGATGAATCCAAAGTTTCTGGCCTTAACAAAAAGAATGAAGTTGCCATTTAACAAGAGGAGGAAGTCTATGAGGGGAGCAGGTTTCAGATGCCGATTAGACATAAAGGAGAGATGATGAGTAGGCAGATATATGTATAAATGCCTGTAGTTCGGGAGAGGGCTTGGGATAGAGACATACATTTTGGAATTGTAACTGTATGTATGACATTTAAAGCCACAAGACTGAATGAGATCACCTAGATAATGAAGGTAGAAAGATCAGAGGACTGACGTTTGTTGAGCACCTACTGTGTGCCAGGCAATGTGAATTTGTAAGTTATGGAATAATGTATGGGTAATTATTCTTACTTTGACGAAAACCAAGACAGCCATGTCAAGCCAAGCTTCCTTGCCTGGTATTCTAGGTTTTAGATAATCCCCATTCAGCCTTTTCTCAGAACTTTACCACACAAACCCCATATTTCAACCAATTTGGTCTACATTCCACCATCTATACATGCCTTGCACATTATATTAGCTTCTTTCCTTAAGCTACCCTGGCTTCTGGAATGTTCTCTTTCAGCCCCCCAAAAATCCATCTCAAAGTTGGTTCACCTGCTACCACCTTAACAAAGCCTTTCTTGGTCATCCAGGCCAGCAGGGATCTTGGCCAACTCTGATGTCTATTCCTTTTTCGTCTATCTTAAGACTTACTGCATGAGGTGCAATATGAGGACTGTTTGTATGAGAGGCCAGGGTATTCTCAAAGGCAAGGACCATGTCTTACTCTTTAGCAATTAGCACAGTGCCTAGCAAAATAAAAGTTAGATAAACAGAGTGTGAAATACAACTAAAGTGTACATTTTACCTACATCTGCAAAGACCTAGGAATAGGAATTACAATGTGAAGAAACTGGAGATGATAAAATGTTTCCCAATAAAACTGAGCTTCATTTACACATTGAAAATATTTTCTAGATGGTAAACTACCACACTAATTTGTTCCTTACCTGGGTGAGGAAGCATGACGGCATAGGGGTTAAGAGCGCAGACTCTAGAGTCGCTCACTGAAGTTTGTACCTGGTTCTGATATTTACTGTGACAATGGGCAAGTCACAGCAACCTTTTCTTTTCTTTTCTTTTGCCTGAGATCAGCCATCTCAGTGAGGACAGTATGAATATTCACCTTTGGAATACTTTTTTGGATTAAATGATATACAGGGCACTTAGAATAGTGCCTAGTATAGTAAGCAATAAAAAAAAACTATTACTAAAAAATATTCTGAACATTTGGTTGTTGAATAATCATCATGATCATTATTACGTTTTATATTCAGACAGTATCTCACAGTTTACAAAGCACTTTCATATATATTGCCTAACTTGGTCTGGGGAGAAGAATTTATTGTAGCTGTTAGACAGAGAAGACAGCTGAGATGTAGAGAGAGGAGAGAAGAGCTGAGATTTAGAGAGAGGTGTGCCTTGTTCAAGGCTGCACAGCTAATAAATGATCTTCTGATTCTCAGTCCAATGTTCCCTCCTCTGTAACACTGCTTTCCTTCTATTTCAACTCCTCGGTTATTCCAAAGATGAAGTAGAGACTCCTTTACGATGACTTTTCAGACTGATTTAGTGAAGGCATTGTTAAGGCATTGGATGTTTCATCTCAGTACTTAAAAACAAATAAAACTTACAATTTGGAAGCTAACACACTTCTTAAACAAAATAAATAACCTGAAGAAATATAAACCACCCTTTTTTCTCCCTTTAATTAGATTGCTGCTATGACAGATTATAGAGTTTTACATTTAGACCTATTAAAGAAGCAGCTATATTTTTCTTTTAAACCTTTTGCTATTTCGTTTCTTTTGTTGTAAATATTATGTAAACAGTTTACCAAATGACTTCAACCCATAAACTCAGTGTCCTGTGGTCAAATATTCCAGGAGCATTTTTCCTTACCACATCATTTTTTAAAATAAAGCAATGGAAAGGCCTAGGCTGCGGTTTTGAGTGGTCATTAACTGAATGTATGCTCTCAGGCAGGTTATTTCACCTCAGGCCCTTACACTTCCCACTTGCTGAATATTCAGGCACTAATACCATCTCTGTCTTGCTACCTCCCAAAGCCCATAAGAGGAGGAGTGAGATAATTCTGTGAATGCATTTTGTACATAAGATCTTGGTTTCTTTCAGTCAAGTTTATTGTGGCTTAATGGTGAGATACATGTGGTGGGGAAGTAATGGGAGGAAGCAAGAAGAACTGAGTAGGAAAAGCAGATGATATGAGATTGTGAAGGATTTTGTACACTTTGGTAAAGAGATTGGACTTTTTCCTGTAGGCCATTAGAACCACTGGAGGTTTTTCAGCAGG
>NW_006441955.1:3615252-3619900 GCF_000325575.1 Pteropus alecto
GAGACATAAGATTATCAAATCTATGTTTCTGAAAAATAACTGGAGAGACAGTAGGGAGGATGGGTAGGAGGTGGGGAAGGCAAGATTGGAGTCAGGAAGATGAATTACGAAGCCACAGGTTTAATCTTGGTTATGAAGAGGTGGGCAATGATATGGGTGGAAGGAGAAAAAAGAATAGATTTGAAAGAAGTTTGAGAGGCAGAATTGATATTGTGACCAACTAGATATTAATTGCATTCTACTCCAGAATCACAGTTCTTATTCCCTAAATCTTGATCATTTAGAAACTGGAAAATCTCAAATAATTAGACATGGCGATATAAAATACCTGAAGGGAATAGAGCAAGCTCAGCTTTAACATGTATTTCACTGATTAGGTGCTTCATCTTGCTTTATCTTGAAAACGTAGCTTTAAAGATACAGATAGTTCAATGGCATTAAAATTTTTCTTTCTGGTTCTAGATTTTTTTTTTTTTTTAAATCAAACTTAGTCTAATATAAATTGAAAATCAATCCCACTGCAATATTAGAGGCATTAGTACATGACGTTATTGAAGTACAGAATATTTTTAAATGTTGGTGCTTGGAGCTGTAATTTAATGCATTTGCTAGGTAGTATCTAATGTTGATTTTCTAGTTCTATTGTCCTATGGCTCTAATTTTAAAGTGGAACTCTAATCTATTAACGGATTTTTAAAAGGTGTCAACAATCTTATAAAGCAAAGGCAATAAAAAAAAAAACTTGAGTTTTAGTGTCAGCCCTGTGACTTAAGGAATGTGCTTAAGTTTACCATGCTTTGATTCTTCTATGTGTAAAATGACAGCATTGGCCTTGATATCTGAGATCCTTTTCAAACATGAGATCTTATGATTCTCATAATACATGCTTAAATCTGGGTTACAGCATTTGGATATTTTTAACATAAATATCCATCACAGCTCTAGAGAAAGAATTCACTACTACCATCACTGCTTTCTTTAGCTGTAAGCCTTTTCTCTTATTTCTGACTTTCTCCACTTAGGATAATTACAGCAAATAATATTTATTATGTGGTAGGGACATAGTAGTTTATATTCACTTATTTAACTCTTAATACAACTCTCTGAGCTAGATATTATTATTTCTCTTTCAAAGGTGAAGAAATAAAAGTTGAGCGGGGCTAAGTAAGTTGTCCAATGTCATACAACAGGTATATGATGGAGTGGGATTCAGATACAGGTCTAACTACAACCAGAACGTTTTTAACTACGCTATTGTGTTTCCACTCACCCAACATCTCTCTGTGCAAGGTTCAGGTCAAGTTTATTTCCTTTATAATGTCTTCCCTTATCACTGCGGGCTGATTACACATCCTTCCAACTGTGGGCACAATCTGTACAGCAGCTTCTGGATACAAGCTGTTACATTCTACAAGGGTATGAACTAAGCTAGTTTTTCAGCACTGTGCTCCCAATGCCAAGCTTAGTGCTTAGGATAATAAAGGTGGATGGATGACAGAGGAAGGAATCTGTGTATCCTAAATTTGTAAGGACTTCCCCCCAGTTCATTTAAACAAATCTTTACTGAGGGCCTACTCTGTGAAAAACCCTGCTAGAAGCTTGTTTATACTCTGCTCCTTTAAACAGAGAGAGAAGGAAAAAATTTATGAGTTATAGTTATGGAGGAAAAAAAACCTAGAAATCTGGGAGAAAATATAAATATTCAGTTCTTTGTTTTAGAATACATATAAAACGTAAGATACTGTATTTCTGAATGCATCTTTATCTGTTTTGAGGGTTCACATCTGCAGATCTAGAGGAAGAAATGTTCTCAGGGCAAGAACAGAGGCTGTGTGTGATTACATTAATGACGAAGCACGCGGGCCACTAGTCCTGAAGCTAACCTGCCATTTCCATCCTCTTTTCCTAGTATTCACCAATCATTTTGTAAATAGAAAGACCTCACTTTCCAGTTGTAGGTGGAACTTCTCTGAGTGATATGGATATACGTAGGCAAATGAAAGAAAACCAAGGAGGGCGGAAAGGGAAGAGTTGTGGGATAAAAAAGCGAGGGAAGAGTAGACAGAAGGGGGAAAGGATAAAAAAGTAGAAAGAAGGAGGAGAGGGATGGGAAAAGAAGGAGAGAAAAGGAAAGAGGAAGGCTAGGGGATATTAACAACCTCACACTGAGTGGCTGGGGGGCTGGCAAGGGCCCCTTATTCCAAGTCCGAGGCAGGGTGAGTAGAAACGGGGGGTCAGTGTCATTCTTCAGCTTTTAGAACTCAACTACCTCACAAGCACCTACCTTGCAATGCCCAAGTAAGAACAATGGGCCGTTGATGCTCACATGGCTCTAACATATCCAAGAGGTAATGCTTAATGACCAAAGCTCTGGGAATGAACACGATTTCTTCTCTTGGTAACCGTTATTAGCAAAATGGAGAACAAAATAACAAAAACAAACAAATAATGTTCCCAGCATTTTGACAATCAGCTTTTCTGGAGAAGGCCTGCGTCTGCTATTTTGGTCGTCCCACAGTGCTCAGTTCAGTGGCATACCCACCAGACATTTAGTAAATAGTTGGACAGCTGGGAAATCTTAACATGAAGTATTGTTTTGTTTGGGGGGTGGGGGCGCAGGAGAAAGTTTAACAGGTCCTTCGGTGAGAAACCAGTCTCTGTTTTGTGGAGAAAAGGCTGAAGACACAATAAGACTCCTAGAGTTAAGTCTTATGTTATTTGTTATTAAAGAGGTGAGGTCTTAAGATGTGCTTTTTAACAGTCTTTAGTTTGGCTGTAATTTAAGATGACTTTTACAAATTAGATCCTAATCCTTGCAGACACAGATGGCTGTTACAGAATAGCCTTGCAAAAACACTAGTCATTTGACTTGAAAGAGCATTCAGAGAAGGATGAAGGACCATTAACTCTCACCCCACCCCTGGCTCTAGGAGGTCTAATGAGTCTTGGGTGGGCTTTCTGACTTTAGGTCTGGGTCTGGAATCTGGGTGGGCCTAGGGCATCTGTTCTTATTTGGAACAGTCTAATTCACTCTGGAATCAGAGATTTAGGCTCAGACCTGAGGTCATTAACATTCAACAACAGTAACTGAATGCTTAAACGGGTGAGGCACCATGCTGGGAACTTCAGGGCAGATAGTCATGAATATGATATGGGCAGTCTCTGTAAATGATTATAGAATAATAGGACAAACGCTAAGAGAGAGGAATGTACAAATTGCAGTGGGTACACAGGTGAGCAGCTCGGGAGAAGGGGAGGGCTTCCCAGAGAGGAAGACATTTGAGCTGGGCATTAAAAGCTGGGTTCGGACAGGCCAGGAAAAGCGGGGAGGGTGGATATTCAAAGAAGACAGAACAGAGTATGAGAAAGCACAGAGGCGTGAGGGTCTCTGGAGTCTTTAGTGAATAGTGAGTAATCTCATATCTCCTAGTGATGGAAATAAGTAATGAGAGGCAGGATTTAAGGTGAGAAAGGCAGGTATGGACTAGGTTGGGAAGTTTTTAAAAAAATTCTAAGGGGTCTGAACTTATGCGAGGGCAGTAGGGAGCTACTGAAGAGTTTTTAAACATGAAAGGGGATGATCAGAGTGGGATTTTAGAAAAATTACTCTATGGCAGACAGTTTCAAGTTGACCAAGGACCATAAAATGGACTTGTGATGGATATGGGGAAGCTCCTCATTCCCCCTATAGGAAAGAACCTTTGGTTAGACTTTCTCTGGGCAATTGGGACAAACAATTTAAACTAGCCTTAGGATGGGGATGGAGGTAGAAATGGGGTCAGGTGTGAAAGGGACACTGGGAGACAAGACTGTTAACCGACTGAACAGTGTTCTTCAGCAGTGTAAAACAGAGGGTACATGATTAAGCTCTAAATCAAGAGTAAGTTTTCTGTAAGAATAAGTGACTGACCCTCCATTTAGGGCTAATCCATACTGACATTTAACACAGTCTGCACTGAAAGGCTATCACAGCAACTTTCCACAGTCCACGTTTTTACCCTGTGGGAAGACCTCATTAATACTGATCACAAAACCCAGAACCTTTTAAGAGATTGCTGCCTCCACCTGACCTCCAGTAGTCAGGTTTAATTTGAAAGAAAAGAAAGTTTAATTTTAAAGGCCAGGAAGGTCCTTAGGCTCCATTTCTTCTACTACTTCCATTTTATAGATGAGACCCAGAAGGGGAGTAAAAGAAACCAAGGGCTGGGATCTTAAAAGGTCTCATCAAAAGAAAAAAACACTAGTAAATATGTTATGATGATAAATGTTAAATAAACTCAATAGTGGTGATCATTTCACAATGTACACAAATATTAACACGTTATGCTGTATACCTGAAACTAATATAAAGTTATGTCAATTATACTTCAATTAAAAAAATAAAACAAAATAAAGGTTGGGCAAGACTAATTTGGCTCTTAAGTTTTTTAAGTTCTCCAAAGTGAGATGTTCATTATATAACATAAGTATGAGAACCAGGCTGATCCTGAATCCCTTGATAGTGGCTTTTTTTCTAAGCATTCACACATTTAGAATTCAACTTCAGTGTAATGGTAGTTTCTTACCTGGCTGTGTGGTCCACAGAGCATGTGCATGCATGTGTTCCCTTATCTATGTTTGTGCATCTTATATGAATAAAGAGGAAGAG
>NW_006441955.1:3619944-3681502 GCF_000325575.1 Pteropus alecto
TGGGGTTCACTCTAGTCTCCTTGATTTAGATGGAAGTGGTAGGATCCTCATGCCACCTAAGGGAATTTTGGCTGAGTGGTGGAGCTAAACATACCACTGGTTTCTGTCTTTATCCTGCAAATCTGGTAGCCAATGTGAGGGACTAAGGTAAATCTTAACCAAATTTTTGGTTTTTGTGTGTTAGATAAAGTTCAAGTTACTAGACCTCATATTACTAGATCATAATGAAATCACAGAATATTAAGATTTTCTATGTATCTTTAAGCTAGTCCAAGCTCTATCCCATATAAAGTAGGAATACTAGGAATGTATTCATCTCCACATATATCCATTATGGCTGAAAAAGAATCATTCAGTAGTGTTGGGTTACATCCAATGATAAGAAAATCACTACTTTACAACACAAGAACTTTTCCTTTCTTAGAAAATACTTTTTCTTACATGGGGCCAAATTTGCACTCTCAACTCATTGGTTCCAGTTCTGTTCTAGGAGCCTCGAAAAGTCAGATCCCTCTTTTTCACGGCAGGCCCTCAAGGAGCTGAAGACAACAATGACATCTCCCATGGCCTTTTCTTCTCTAGAAGAATGTTCCTCAAATGATACGATTTCTAGTTCCCTCACGTTCCCACCAGCCCTGCTCCACTCATGCTCCTGTTTCCTTAGGCTTTAGCACAGAGTTTCAGCGTGGGGTCTAAGGACTCTTTCAGGGGTAATGTATCTTAGTACAGAGTGGAATAGGGCCTTCAAATTATTCTCTTGTTGGAATTATGGGATTAAACTTCTCAAAATGCAGCTATGTTTTTGTTGGCAGTCACAACACACTGTTACTGTATATTCAGCTTAATTCAACCACAATCTCTACTAAAGCATCATCTTTCCATCCCAAACTTGAGCAAATGATTCTCTAAACCTAATGCAGGAAATCTCTTTTACTAACTCTTTATATTTCTGTAAATTTCTCTAGGTTCATTTTTGGTTATTGTTATAGTATTTTAAGGTTTTCTTAAATCTTATTTTTCATAATCCATAAATCTGATAAAATCTTCATTTAAGTTGCCAATAAGCATGGTGAGTAATAAAGAATTAAATATAGAACCTCTTGTTTCCCTCTATGGAGAGGGAAGTCTCTTGGTCAACACTTTCTAGACACTACCATTTCATCATCAATGAATCTACCTAACTATAAATTTATCTCTCTACTTCGCTCCAGAATACTGGGAGAGACTATTAAATATCTTGCTGAAATACAGTTACACAGTGAATATAGGTCACCTTCCCTGACTTCCCAGGCTAATAAGAACTATCGAATCACACAAATACTCTTGGTTTAGCATGACTCGTTCTTAGTAAACTGATAATCATTAATTCTGATCTAACTGTTAGGCCGTTAAACACGCAATTTTCAGGTCTACTCTGAGGGTTACGGAGATTAGTTCTTGGGAAAGTCTGCATGAATGCTGGAACAGGGGAAATAGCTAGGAAGGGAGAAACACCTAGTACCTGATTTCTTACATAGGCTACTGGGGCACATGTCTGCTGGCCTGGGAAGCCACACCTTCTCCAAAGGCTGCGGAGAGAAAGGTGTGCAGACCAATGAAGAATGCCTGGGTGTGTGATCTTGTAGCAGGCTGTACTATAGTTCTTTCTTTCCTTGGACTACCTTGTCCAGTCCTAATGATGGGATATCTCCCGCCTGGACACACTTCCCAAGATAGGCATGGGAACTTACGTCTCTCCTAGGAAAGGTACTCAGTAACTTGAACTCGTCCCATGGAAATCCTTTGGATGCTACAAAATCAAAGACAATCTGGAGCTTATTGCTGGCCAGGAAACGCCGCTCAAGGAACTCGCCACTGGGGGTTCGGATCCGCAGTTTGCTCACAGGCTCAGCATCTTCTTCCTTTGGCTCTGGAGGCAGGGCCTGCTCTAAGGAGAGCCGGATGGCCTAAGGAGGGCAAAAACCAGGTGTTAGACTATGTGATGGATGAGATTGTGGGGAGTGGCGGGGGGAGAGACTAGAAAAAAGCTGCTGTCTTCTAGAAACTCATCAAAAAGTTATTGCTCATTTATTAACCAAGCCTAATGCTTGAACAGTAGAATCATATTTTTCATTTTCTTAATATTAGCCCAACAGGCAATTAATTAAAACAAATCCCACCTTGATGACACATATTATTAAACTGATAGGTGACTTTCATAGAAAAGAAAGGTAATTTAATTGTTTTTTTTACTTAAGGGCTTGGGTATTTGTAATTGAAGAAACAGGTATCAAATACCCAGTTGCTTCCTCTCTAGGGTATGACTTAAAGCTATTCGAAGCATTTACAACACACATACACACACATACACGCACCCACACACAAAACTATGTATATTTGAAAAACATGCATTTCCTAAGTAGAAATGACTTAAAGTTGTAGAATACTGGATATATATATTAACATCGAAATGGAATGGAAAGATTCTGTGTGGAGTGATGAAAATTTTTGGAAATAGATATGGTGATGGTTGTACAACATAGTGAATGTAATTAGTGTCACTGAATTGTACACTTGAAGTGATAGAAAAGGCAAATTTCTGTTATATTTTGTCACACTAAAGACAATGGAATAAAACATAATAGAAAGAAATTGAAATTTTAGATTTATTGGAGGCAGGAGTCCATGGTCTTTGCTACTAACCTGCTGTAGAATTGGGCCAAGTGCAGATTGCCAGAGATGGCCCAAACCCTTCATTTTATAGGTTAAAATATAGACGCAAATAGGTGGAGCAAACTGTTGAGAGATCTCATGGCTAGAATTGTGCTTGAAGCCAGGTTTCCTAGTTCTCAACCTACATGTAAAACAGTGTATTGCACTGTTTCACATTTGCCATATTCCATTGGAAGGTTAGAGAGTCTTTAGCACTCTGGGAGGTTCCTTAGGTAAGTAAGCCTGGTATTAATGTGCTTAGCTTCCCAGTTACATTCTATTCCTGGTTACTTTGACATTTCAATGTTCCCAATTTGTCAGCAACAGAAAAACAAAATTTACCCCCAATTAATCCACAACTATTATAATCAAGTAATGTGAGTGAGAGAAATTGGAATTTATGTTCTTTAAGTCCTCAACGGCAATTTTCAAAGTTGGTGTCACTCTTCCAACTGAAGGAAAAACATAAAAAGACTCTATTAAACCATTCTTAGGTTAAAAAGGAAATACAAATCAAGACTACAGAATATCTAGAAAATAATGATTGTTGAAATGCTTCATATTGGAATCTATGGGATTCACTTAAAGCAGTGTTCGGAGGAAATTTATAGCCTTAAAATCCTTATATCATTCAAAAAGAAAGAATAAAAATAAGTTAATTAAGAATCACACTAAAAAAACCAGGGAAAAAAGCTGATAAAATAAATGGGAAGAAAGCTGAGAAGAAAATAATTAATAAAGCTAAAAGTATAAAAGAATGTATTTAAAAAAGAAGGAAAACTAGTTAACCAATAAATAAGCTGGTTCTTTGGAAAACATAAAGTTCAATAAATAAACTTCCACAAATAAAAAGACACAAAAAAATGGTAACTTATAGAGACGGTGGAGGAAATAGGGTGGCAGAAGTGACAATGAGTATTTTCTGAATATGCCTTTTTATATTTTTGACTTCTGACTTATGTAAATGGATTATCTGTTAAAATATGTTTAAAATAACCAACTGAAAAAAAAAGGTTTATCCAGACACCGGTATACACAAGAAATTAATTTCTGTGTCATTCAGGAGAAACTGATTAGTTCTAATGCTGAAGTATTTTCTAAAAAGCATTAAAAATTTCTGCAGCATACAGAGAAAGCTAGCCTTTTCTAGGACTCTGAGGTCATTTTCCTTCTGGAGGCACTGGATAACATCACCTACCTTACAGAGGATTATAAAGTTGGGAATTATATATATGATATATGTAAAGTTCCCAATGTGATGTCTGATACATAATAGGCTTCAGTTAATGGTTGCTTGGGTTGCACCGGTTACATAGTCTTACACTCTCATTTTTTATATGAGGAAGCTGATATCCAGACATGGAGACATAAGAAGTACAGTTCAAAAATTAAAACAGGACGTTAAACTAATTACTTTTGCTTTTTCTTGATAGCATAAGCAGAAGTTTATCTAACATTGGTGTTCTGGGTCAGCAATGAGTTCAAATAGAATATTTCAAATATTAAACTATTTTAGTAACTGTCATATATTAATAACCCAATGAATAGGTGATCCTCTGTATATAAAAATTAAATTCCAGTTGTTCTTTGTCTACCACAGTATTCCCTATACTGTATCATAGTTATTTGTTTACTGTCTGGCTTTCCCATTCCATTAGGGTGTGGAAACATGTCTTATTTCTTATTCCAAGTGTAGTGCGTAGCACAAAATAGATGCTCAATATGTAATTCATAAGAGACGGAAAAAACTATCATGTTAACTAAAATAATGCTTGTTAAAGTGCTTAGTATGGTAATAAGCACACAGTAGGTGCTCAATAAATGCTAAAAGAATCTGAATCTTATGGGCTCTACTTCTAGTAACCAAGAACTGATCATCCCGAATTTTCTTTCTCTGAGGTCTAACTCCCACCAGCATTAACTTTTCAGATTAATTTTCTACATACGTGTCCCTTAAGGGCCAACCAAGAGTAGCTTGTAGGGGTAAACTCTGGGTATTAGAATTACATACTTTTCTAAACTATTAAATGAGATCATGTGACTATTTGTCTCTAACACTGGGGGTTGTTCAAAACCATCTTTGAGATTAAAAAACATTGTTCTTGATTATAAAGTAATAAAACTCATTGTAAAAAACAGACTAAATAATAAGAAAAACATTAACATCAATTTCTAGATTTACCACCGAGATAGCCACTGCTATCTATCATTTGAGTGTTCATACTCATTTTTAAACCATTTTTAAGTGTATAATTCAGTGGCATTAAGTACATTCACAATACTGTATTACCAACGATAACCACTATCTAGTTCTAAAACTTTTTCATCACTCCTAAAGACACTCTCCATCAACTTTTCATGCGTATTTTTATGTAAATACATATTTAAACTCTTTTTATATTTGAATCAGTGCTATATTGCATAAAGCTTTATCCTTTGTTTAAAGTCATATATTTTGTCACTGTTTTAAAGTATTTATTGAAATATAACATCCATATGAAAAAGCACACAAATCATGTGAACAACTTGATAAATTTCAGAGAGTGAACATATCCTACATAACCAGCACCCTGGTCGAGCATCTCAGAAATCCTTTTGCCTCTTCCTGAGAATTCTCTTCCTCAAAGTTAATCAGTATCCTAACTTTTAACACTGTAGTTTAAAAAACTTTAATCTTTAAATTAAATGTAATGTAGGAATATAATTAAATGCATAGTTAGGAAAAAGCTTTGGGTATGACACAGGCTCAAATCCTGGCTATTAAGCACATGACAGTTTTTATGAACTTCACTTACTTCACCTAAGAAATAGGGCCAGTAACATCTTCCTTGTATAAAATGCAGTAATGTTTATAAAACACTTAGCAAGTGCTAACACATGGCCAGCACTCAATTAAGAAGGGCCTAGCATCAAACCTCACGCTGTAACACTGTGCTCAACAGATGACAGTCATTTTTGGTTTATCACTATTATTCCCTTTGCACCTACTTCAAATCAAAACTTAATGTGATATTTCCTGGTTTCTCCTCCTGTTCTTTCCTTAATCCACCTGTCTGCTTGCTTTCTGTTTTGACATTTCCCTGTACAGTATAACAACAGATGCTACATTATTTTCTGAACTCAACCAATTATACTACAGAAGAATAAACAACAGTAGCTCATTACCCCATTCATTGTGCAGACAATGCCTGCTCCTCAATGCACCCAGTCTCCAGGGCTTTCCCCAGAATGAAAACAGACCTCAGATAATCCATACCAGTGCTCCAACGTGGGAAATAATGAAGGGATGTTAGGTAAGTCGGCAACCTTGGGATCTGTATACCCAAGTTTTACTGGCAAAAAAGAACAAAACTACATCAGTAGTTCAGTTTCAAATATAGTGGCTAAAAACAAAGGCCTCATATAAGTAAACACTGTTGTAAAATAATGACATAAAAGACACCTATTCTCAAATAGCAGCCTTAGTAAACACTATTGTTAAACTTCAACTTGATTTGCTCAACAAATATAGTTTTTATCTGTATGAGTTTAGGTTTGTAGAAATCAGGGAAACCTGGCATAAGCTGGAAATATGAACTGATCTTGGACTTTTTGTTTTGCTAAAATATATAAATATCCAAAGCATTCACATCTAAGGGATGAGAAACAAGGACTTTTCAAAGTGAAATTAGGCAATGAAGATATATACCCAGAAAAGACAGTTTCTACACAATTACATTTTTTTAAACAGGAAGGATAATATACACTTAACACCAATCACTTACAATAAAAATCAAAGAGTGGCTTAATTTACACATACACACACACACACACACACACGCACACATACATATTCATATAATTACATGTATACACACACTATCTTCTAGGCTCTATGAGTACCCATAGCCTAAAGCTAACATTGATTAATTTTATGAATTCTTACTGAGCACCTCCTATGTGCCAGGCATTGTTCTACATGATGGGAAACTAGCAGTGAACAAAACAGATTTTAAAAAATTCTGTTTACATGGAGCCTATATTTTAGTAAAACAGGAGAAAGACAGCAAATACAAACATACATATATAGTTTGTCACACAGTGATTGAGTGCTATGAAGAAAGCACAGGGTGCTGGTACAACAGCAAAATACTTCAAATTGAAACTTGAACTACTGTAAGCCTTAATAAGTAAATACTCTAAGTCTCAGTGAGCAAAGACCTAAAGGAGAGAGGGAGTCACATGGACATTTAGATCTGAGAGAAATATTATAGGCAGAAGTCAGAGTAACTGGCAAGCCCTGGTGCCTGGTTTGATTGAAGAATAGCAAGGCAGCCAGTAAGGCTGGAGCAGAATGATCAGAGCACGGGAGAGGAGCTGAAGTTAGAGAGGAATCAAAGCAGCGGGGTGATTAAATCATATATGGCCTTGAGTAGCTCACGTAATGATTTTTTCCATTTTAAAAACTGAGGTATAATTTATGTACAGTAAAATTCATCCTTTTAAATGTATAGTTCTGTGTTTTGACAAATGCATATTTGCATAACCATCATCAACAATCAAGATAAAATACAGTTCCATGCCCCACAAATAAAAATCTCCCCCATCCCTAGCTCCTAGCAACCTCTAATCTATTTTGTCATTCATTTTGCCTCTACTAGAATGTCACACAAATGTAATCATAAATATCATATGAATGGCTTGCTTCATTTAGTGTAATGCACTTAAGATTCATCAATGTTGTTGAATATATCAGTAGTTCCCATTTATGGCTGAGTGGTATTCCATTGTATAGATATACCAGAGTTTGATTACCCCTCTAGTTGAGGGACACTTGAGTTGTTTCCAGTTTTTGGTGACTATAAATAAAGCCATTACTATGAGTATTTGTGTTCAGCTTTTTGCATAAACATAAATTTTACTATTTTATTTCACTTAAGCGAATACCTAGGTATGTGTATGTTTAAGTTTATAAGTACCAAATTATCTTTCAAAGTAGATATGCTAATATTAATGACTCCCATAATTAATGCATGCGTTCCAGTTGCTCTTCATCTTTGCCAGTACTTGGCATTATCCCTTTGTCTTAAAAAGCCATTCTAATTGGTATGTATCAACTGTGGTTTTAGTTTGCATTTCTCTAATGACTAATAACACTGAACATCTTCTCACATGCTTATTTGCTCTTGTGTATATCTTCTTTGATGAAGTGTTTGTTTAGATATTTTGACCCTATTTATATTTGGGTTATTTGTTTTATTATTGAATTTTGACAGTATGTTATATATTCTGGACATTAGATATATGATTTTCTCTCAGTCTGTGACTTGTTTTGTTTTGTTTTGTTTTTTTTAAATTTCTTAACATAGTCTTTTGAACAGCACAGTTCTTAATTTTGATGAAGTCTAATTTAGATATTTGTTTTTATGGGTTATGCTTTTGGTCTCAGATCTAAGAAATTTTTGCTTAGTTCAAGATCATTAAGATTTTCTCTGTGTTTTCTTCTAAGACTTTAATAGTTTTAGGTTTTACGTTTAGATCAATAACCCATTTTGAGTGAATTTTTGCATGTGATGCAAGATATGATTTGAAAGTTTTATTTTGTGTTTTTACATTTTTTGCATATGGATATTTAATAGTTGCAGCATCGTTTGACCATATATTTGCAGGTCTATTTCTGTACTATTCTGTTTCATTGATCTATGGGGGCTATCTCTTTGCCAATTCCCAAACTGTCTTGATTATATTAAGTCTTGAACTCTGGTAGTATGAGTCTTCCAATTTTTGTTTTCCTTTTTCAAACTGTTTTGGCTATTCCAGTTCTATTGCCTTTTCATATAAATTTTAGAATCACTTTGTCAGTTCCTAAAAAAAATCTACAGAGATGTTGATTGCAATTACTGTAAAGATTTTGGCTTCTATTTTGAGATAAGAAGCCATTGAAGCCATTGAGGGTTTTTGATGTGATATAATATGCCAAATGCTTTTTAAAAGATTTATTGAAAGATATATAGGAAAGGCAAAAATGAAGGCATGGAGTCAAGCTGGGAGGCTACTAAAGTAATCTAGGTCACAGATAACAGTGGCCTGGATAAGGGTGGTAATGATAAGGTTAGTGTTCTGCAAACATTTTGAAGGTGTAACCAATAGGATATGTTCATTAAATATGGATATGAAAGAGAGAACTCAAAGGGGATTCCAAGGTTTTTGGCTCAAACAACTGGAAAGATTTACCACTTATTAAGATAATGAAGAGTGTAGAAGGAGCAGGTTTGGGTGGGAGGCTAAATCACATTAAGTTTGCGATGTCTGTTAGACAACTAAATGGAGATGATGGGCTAGCAATTAGATATTCAAGTCTGGAGTTCAAGGAAAGAGATAAGCTGGAGATATAATTTTGGAAGTCAAATGTATAGACAGTATTTAAAGTCATGATACCACGTATAATCATCAAAGGCGTAGAATGGATCCCATATGGGAATGGTTGGTCTGACCCAATTCTGCAGCCATTCTCTGCTCCTGGCAACCAATCATTCACTAGAGAGCATGGCTAGCTTATTACGAATATAGCCATACTGCTGGATAAAGTAAATCAAGGCAAATGATCATATTACTTAAATCACAATTCAAATATATGACCTTTGAGCTGCTTTTGGATATAAAGAACAGTCAGTAAGCTGTGATTTGGATACTATAAAACTAGAATTTCTAGTCTATTTTAATGGTTCATGAAGGTAACAGCAAAATACTTCAAATTGAAACTATCTAATAAATAGTGGATAAGTGGTCTCTATAATTTTAATAAAATATATTTATGTATTTGCACCTACCTTATTAAGTTGCTGTAAAGATTCAAACAGATAATGTCTGTAAAGTGCTCAGCACAGAGTTTAGCTCATATTAATTTCTCAATAGATAGTGATGATGCTGATGGCAGGGATGATTACCCTTATGTCACAAAGACACTAAATGGTGGTGTCTTTGTGACAAGAAGCAACTTACATAAGGTAAAAACACAAATTATAAAGAGTGGTTTTACCTAAATAACCGATTCATGGTCCCACCTTCATTCTTCAAATGTGAAGAAATAGGGAAAAAGAATATCGAAGAGGACTCTAGTTCTACTTTTTCCAGGCAATTGGTAGGTAAGAATTTAAAAATAGGTTTTTTAATCCTGCTATGATCTTACTTTCTTCATCTGTAAGACTGTAAAGATATCATCCTTACCCATTTTGTAGGATGGTTGTGAAGATTAAGAAAACTGAAAGGAAGTATCAAGCCTCCTAATTCTATGCTCTTCTGTTCTCTCATTTATTAGTCCATAATATTATCTAACATTTTCTGCTTGAGGAGGCACCAAGATGTAAAATGAAACAACTTTGGGTAGACAGGCAAATACGTAACTTTTTCTTTTCTGTTTGATGGAACCAGCAGCAAAAAGGAATAGCTTTGTGCCCATTCTCTCCCACCCATGGTTTTCCAAAACCTGGCCCTTTTATTTTAGCCTTATCTCTAATTATTAGACTGTTTTAAATTTGTCCATTTTATTGTTCCCTGAGGAAGCCCTGTGCCTTTCTCCCTTTGTTCAATATTAACCAGCTCATGCCCTACCCCTCCCCATCCATCTATTCATCAATCCATCCAAAATGCTCTTCTATTTCTGTCTTTAACTATCAAAGTCTTACCAATCCTCCAAAGCCTCCTCCTCTGTAAAGTCTTTCTTCTTGCCTTCCTAGCCAGAAATCATCTTCCTCTATGTATCTTCAGCAGTCTGTGCTATTTTAATGGTTTTTATAATGTGTTTTGTATTCATCTACCCTCTTGTATTAGACAGTGAGCTCCTTAAGGGCAGGGACTATATCTCACATATACAAAATATTTTCCATAGCACCTGATTTATTAATTTACACACAGAAGGGGATTAACAATATTTGCTGAATACTCACTGATTAAAAGAACTGGGAGTCAAAAATCTTAGCTAAAATGTTCTCTACTTTCAAAAAACTCAGTGGCAAAAAACAGTGTTCAGAAAGGATTGCTAAAAGGGTACGTAATTATACCATAAAATCCATCCTTTAAACTGAAATACCAGAAAAATATATTATTTAAGCCTTTGCAGAGATACTTTTACTAAATTGTGCTTTGGCCTTAGGACTTTGAATTCCATAAAGTTATATGAAACTTTTATAAATGCCTTGCTATTGCTATTATAGCTATTAGGTACAGCTCCTCTTGAAGGGGAACCACAGGAAACACTGCTTTAAGGTTTTAGTGTTGAAAAATCTGGGTGTCTTTTTGAGAGACTGGCCTTTATCTGATGTTAATGGACAGAATGAAACTTGTAAACAATCATATTTTCCTTTGGTTTAGCCCAAGAAAAACATAGAAAAAAATTTTGTGGCTCATCTTAAGCAAATGTACAGAACCCTACCACATGAATTTGGTGCCTGTGCTGCTAGATTATCTATTGTCTGCATGTTAATCTTACTTTTGCCTTTATCTTCCTTTATTTACCCTTGTCCTGATTACTATCTTTTCTTTCTTTTTTAATCTATTTGAATTACAAGTATTTATATAAGTTACTTGAAACCCATTTTGGAAAGAATAAATACATGTATGAATTAGTAAAATGGGGAGATTTTTGTTGTCACTTTTTTGTTTTTCCTTCAGAACAGTCTTAAAGCCTTTCTCTTTATCATGGCCAAGGACCAGATCAAAATGCATTCCTAGGTTTTACTGATTCACTCCAACAGTTACCACACAGCAAAATGAGGCCAATCCCCCAATCCCTGTAACCATGGTGCCTTGAACTATTCAATACTTCATTTTTCTATAGGATTTTGAAATACTAGAGATAAAATAATAAAACCACTCTTGTTACTCAATGCAATTATATGGGTTAGGACTTCTTGTTAGAAGGGAAGGCAGTGTTACTCTGAAAAGTCAGGTGATCCGGCTTTTAGTCCAGATTATGTGTCCAACCAGTTTGGCAGCATAGGCGAACTGTATAATCTCTCTGGGTCTTAGTTTCTTCAGAGGTTTCACAACAACAGCTTTTTCCAAAGAGTTGTTTGTTGTACATGAGTGTGTTGAAATATGTTAACTGGTGCTCCGTGAAAAAAAAAAGAGGTCAAATAAGTCTGGATAAGATTGAATTAAATTAAGATAAATAGAAGGTTGTTTCTTAATGGTGGGATTTATAAGAGCCTTTGACTGTGACTGTCTAGGGAAGGAGTAGAGTATGTAACACTATCTGAACTTGGTTTTCTGGGAGTACATCAGTAGGCAAGTGCAAGTAATGACTAGCTGCAAAATATGAGCTGTCTGTGGGTAGGTAGATGCAGTAAAAGGGGCAAATATGTGGTGACAGAAATAAATCTAACTATGGGCAGTGAACACCCAATGCAAAATATATGACTTACTTTTGAAAAAAGAAAATAAGTAGTCCTGCCTCCTCGTGCCCCATCCTTTCACATTTATAGCTGGAACATATTTATTGAGGTATGCTAAAGATGTTTCTGGAGCCTTCTATGACAGGACAGGCTTTATATATATTTATAAAGAGAAAATTTTAGCCCAGGCTAAATAAGGTAAATTATCAAAAAAAGTACATATGCTACCAAGCTCTAGATCCAGAATATGCAGTTAATTGCATATACCTGACATTTAGCATATATATGGTTGAAGATATACTATTAAGAGGGAAAGTATGTGTGAAAGAAAGCATGAGAGTAAAAGTCCTAAAATTTTAAACTATGGTTGTGGAAACAGCCTAAAAGCATAGTGACAAATTTTTGTGAAACTGCACACGATTCCTATAGACACATACAATGATATATGGCCTTGTACTGGAATGAAGTGAAAGAGTATGAGCTTTGTAGTCATAAAGACCAAGGTGAGAATCTCAGCTGTTCTCATTTCTATGCGTGACTTCTTAATGAGTTTCAATTTTCTAACTGATAAAGGAAATCTCTAAACTTGTAGTTTGTTTTAATGGTCAATAAGTAAGCATATATAAAGCAGCTGATAGAGCAGTTGAGACATAGAAGATGTTCAACAAAATATTTTCTACCTTCCATAACTGAGAGACTTCAGTGTACAGAGACCAGGATTTGTCAGGCACAGTATTTTGCAGGTATGTGATAGGCACTTAGTAAGTGTTGAACGTGAATAAACTTTGATTTTCAAACAGTGAAATATCACACATTTTTCAACACCTGGCTCAAATATCACTTCTACTGCATTGTCTGATTCTCAAAGCTATAACCGATTTTTACTTTGCCCCTGAACTCCCCAAGTATTTTGCTTTTACTTCTCATATGTTATTTTACACTTTTTTCCCCTTGATTTGCTGTTACTTACAGATATTTTGCATCTTTTCTACAAGATGTAATCTCTTCTTGCAGGTAGAAAATATTTTATTATCCTTTGCTTCTCTTTCAGTGCTCAGCACAGTTCTTATTAAAAAAACACCTGTTATGAATAAGTACAAGGTGGCATCCTTGATTGAGAATGATGACTAATAGAATTTTCCTCAGGCCAAGTTAGGGCCCCCCGGGCTCTTCCACCACTTGTTAGATGGCTTCCTCTTATTACAAGTGAATCTTGCTATTAATTTCACGTCTACAAAAAAATTCTAAAAGTCTTTTTCTGTAAAGCCACTCTAGGAAGTCATTTGATACCCCTTCTCTTTGTTCTCACTGCATCTGAGGCAAATCTCTGTAATAACTTTACATATGGTATTGTAAACCTATTTTTACAAAACTGAACTCCAGGAAGGGAGGACCCATGTCGGTATCCCTGCCCCCTAACAGATTTTGGGCACATACTGAGTATTCAAAAAAACCCCTTTTTTTAAAAGTAAGTGAATGAAAAATTCTCTATATTGTTGTAAACATGACATGAACTCAGGGGGTAGAAAAGCAGCCAAGCTGCTGTAGAAGTAACTTACAGTATCTTTCAGTGGAGTAAAGTGAAACCTGGGAAAATGGCTGAAAATAAAGTCTTGGTATTTTGGGGATGAGACAATACCCAGGAAGGATGGGAGTATTTGTCAGGCAAGAAGAGGGGAAAGGAATTGTAAAGAACAGAAAACTATAAATCCAGTACAAGGTGAAGTTCCGTACGACAGATCAAGAATGATTCTTTTAAGGAAAGGTTATATCTTCTATACAAAATGAGTCTAAAAAAAGTTGTTGAGTCTGGAAAAAGAAGTTATAAGAACTATTAAGAGCCTCAGTATCAAATGCAATGGAAACAAACCTAACTTTTGAATATCTTTTGTAAATATTATGTCCTACCTCACGTTCCTCTTCTTGTTCTTTGCGAATCTGCTCCAAACGAAACTGTTCTGCCATCTCTCTCTCATGAGCTTCCCTCTGTCGATAAAAGAGAGAGGGAGCCAGCACTCAATAAACACCGATTTACTTTAAAAAAAAAAAAAAGAAGAAGAAAAAAAAGAGCTCATTCCCAGCACAGCTCAGAGATACACTGTGGTAATGGAAGTGATGAAAATGTTTCTCTCTAGAACAAGAATGGAAATGAAAGCAACAACAAAGCATAGCTGTCTGATCATGCTGAGTAGAATCCTAGTCAAACACCTGAGTGGCTCTGGGTAGTGTGGCATTCAAGATCCCTCAAAATCTTCCTCTGATCTTCCTTTCACAATTATCCAGCTCTGTTTACATCAGTCTCTATCATGCACCCATGCTTTTTGACTCCTTGCTACTAGCATAGATTACTTTGTTTCTCCTACCTCTCTTTATCCAGTAAACATATAAAACCTTTTCTGTGAAAGCCTCCCTGGTACTTTCTCACTTCTTGGCTCTCTAAAAAAAACTAGAAAAAACTTTCCACTGAAATTTGTGTTCACTAAACTCATAGAACTCAGTGCTTCCCTTATAATATTTAGGACCCTTGCCTAAGTGTTACAGCTACCTGTGTTCTTGCTTTAATCAACTTTACACATCATGAGCCTTCTTTTGAGGGCAGAAACTGGCTTATTCAGTGCCCCCTCCTCCAATGTTCAGTACAGAAGCAGGTTCTCAAGAAACATTAAATAAATCTGCAGTTCTCAACCCTGGCTGCACATTAGAATCACCTGAACAGCTTTTTAAACATTGCTAGGTTTTACCATAGATTCATTAAAAAAAGAACAAATAAAATAGATACTAGGACCATTTTTGTTTTCATTTTCATGGTTCTCAACAAAGTACTTTGTCAAAATGAACTATACTTTAAGGACCAGGGGTAGAATTATATTCTTTCTGTTAATTGAATCTAGCTTTCTCCAATGCAAACCCAACATTGTTGGGGATCAAAGTGCTAAAAAGGCTGGCATTTAATTAATGAAAGACCATTTAGGATTGAGTTCTTTATCCCAGAAGTCCTGTGACCAAACCTACCTTTGCTCTGTCAGCCTCAAGTGAAAGCCGATAGGCCTCATCTTGCTCTCTCTTCACATTTTCTCTGGCTTCACGTTCATCCTTAAAAGAAAAGATTTAAATGTGTTTTACCATATAACTTTTTAAAAGAAAAAAGTAATGACAATCCCCTTGTTTTACTCACATGTAAATTTATTATAATTAAACATGGCACTTTTAAAGTGTATAGGATATAAATGAGCAAACAAACATACTAGTAGCACAGTATATAGTGAAAAGAAAAATGTTTGAGGCTTAGCTCTACCACTTTCAAACTATGTGACACTGGGCAAGTAATTTAACCTTTCTAGGTCTCAGTTTCCTCAACTGTGAAACAGAAATAATACTGGCCTCATAGGGTTGCGAGAAGTAAACACACTAATTTGTAAACTGTGTAGCAGAGCACCTGACACTTAGTTCATTTTCAAAATGATTACTTCTCTCCACCTTTCTCCTGATTTTTCTTAAACTTGGAGATTGTCAGCATAGCAAGAGTTTGAAAGCAAAATACCCTGGTTAACTTCAGTCCACACCATACCATACCACTAAAGCCTGGTCATCAAATAAATATTTCCTCACATTTATACCCATGAAGTGTGAAGAACTTAGAAGTTCTCTAAGTTGAAGGTCTTTTAGAATATTTTTAGCTTTTGAAGTGATTATGCCATCTGTCTACATTTAAATTGTGATTTCATGTGAAATTAAGAGTTAATTCAACTACCAGAATTTCTCATTTGGCAAATTCTGAAATATAGCCAATATACATGTACTCAAATTTAATAAATACCCACATCTATTGACATTAGAGTATAGATTCCCTTTTTGGTCATTTCGTGTAATAGGCTGAATCATACAGTCACCAATGTTTGACTTTTTAACCTATAAAAATGAAAATTTCATATGGTTTAACTTAATATTTTGTAACTTTGGGTCTCCCTTATTCAGTATATGCTTGTTCAAGGCTGAGTATATGCTCAAAATTGTCTTGGATGCTCTCCCTAACACCTGTTCAAGACTAGCCTTCTCCCTGAAGCCTCATACTCCTCTTAGTTTCATCGATTCAACTAATTTCACAATCTCTGGTATGAATAGTAACATTTCTTTGATTCCCAATCTTTCAAATAAAGAATTAGAAAGATTTAGATGTTTCTGGTCTGAAGCTAACTGCTATACTATATGTGATGAAAGGGTATGCTAGGGAAAATATATATTGGAACAAAATACCAGGAACAATGTTTAACCTAACTGAGAGATCACTCAGGCTGCAAAGCAGTCAGAATAATTTACATTTCATATAATATTACACATGAATAAAAATGGGGTTTAAGAACTTCTACTTAGAGACTTGCACTTAGTCGTTAGTATTTATATTTTAAGGAAATAGGGCATATTCCTTTAAATATATGTTCACTAATTCTAAGTGGGTATTTCTCACTTTAGTCTGTAGGCTATGGTTTTACTATGACCAGACGCAATCAGCATGATAGGACATATTTTGTGTATTTCCGTTATATTTGCATTTGCCAATTCATTACTCTATAAACTCCTCCCCACACTCAATAAACAAGTTTGTACAGAGTGGTCACTTAATAGTTGATTTGGCCATGACTGATCTATATTTGGTATATAATGTCTTTATTTTTTAAGTCACCGAGGAGAGGTAATAGGATTAGCAGACTTGTGTTCAAGTCCTAGCCCTGCCAGAAGCAAGCTGTGTGTTCTTGGGTAAATAATGTTTCCTTTTTCAGTTATTTATTAAAGTACTGAGCTTCTAAGGATTCTATGCCTCTCTGGATAAGCCCATCTTTCCTAATTTAATCAACAACCGATGGAAATAATTTTATCTTTTTATATTTCAAGTGTGGAAATATTTAAGATGTTTAAAATTTTAATTTTATCTTACTTTCCTGACCCCACCCCTTCATGTTAGTTTAGGTTTCTCTTGTAACATTCTGTACTTTACCTTTAAAATATTTATCACAATGGTTAATTATTTATTTAATGTGAGATTCCCCCATGACACTCTAAGTATCATAAAGGAAGGGATCTTATCTTTATTACATATCTCTGTATTCCAAGTATTTCACACAATGCCTAGCTTTTGAGAGGTGTTTAATAAGCATCTGTTGAATAAATGAATCGTCTTTCTAGGCATAAAGTATTTACTGTCTGCAGTAAAAATTAAGGAGGAAAAAAGATATAGCTTATTCACAAAGCAGCCCCATCTGAGTCAATGAAATTGACTGGCTGGGCAGAAATGACCTGTTATGACACTATGTACACACAACAAAGGGACCTTCTGAAAGCTACCACAGCTGGAAGCTCTTTGAGCACAAATATAGTTTATAATAAAAGCATTCCAAGTAAATAGCTCTGTTTAAAAAAAGACTGTCGCAACTATGAAAGGCCATTAAATACAGGGATCCCTGACACAAAATGTGGCACGTGTTGTGAGAGGGCTTCCTGAACCAGCTTACTCGCTTCCTTCCCTTCCTCTCCTCTCCCTTCCATTTCTCTTCCCTCCCATCCCTCCAAATATTCACGAAGCACCAATTTTATAATAAGGCATCGTGCTAGCACTGGGGATACAAAGGCAAGCCAGCTGAATGGGGGAAGACATGGATAATCATGCTTGGACCACCTTCATCATTATTTTATGGAGTTTACTGATTTACTGTGAAGAGTTCAAGGTTTAAGTTTTATATTATTTCCTTTCTGTTCTTTAAATAATGTCACTTTCTCCACCCGAAAGACTTTCTGCTCCATCAGTTCTATCACTCAACATCCTACCAGTTTTTCATATACTTGTAGAAATATAAGAGACAAACATGTTCAAAAGAGCCACCATATAGATGAAGAAAATGAAATCATATGAAGGTAAGTGATTTACGCAAGACCATCTGAATGGCAGAGCTTACGCCTGAATCCAGGTCTGACAGCTTCCTCTCCTCACCCACTTTATCGCAACACAGGCCCTCCCTCTCCATTGCAGACAGAAGGGCATGCTCATGATGAATTTCCTAAACTCATCATGTTCACAGCTTCTTGTGTGTTGGTAGTTACTTGTGAATGACTATCATTTCTTCTTTTCTGTCTCGTAGATTTTATACTTGTCTCTCCAAGTGTCCTGTTCTCAGTCATCTCCAATTTGGGGGTTTAGAGAACACTGCTTAGCTATTTTTCCCATATTATGCTATATGATTAGATTTTAAAGACAATTCCAGGTGCTGTAGTTAACAATTCATGTGTAAATTTGTTCTTATAACCTGGAGATGTGAAACTTCTGTGTCCTACAAATACTGTCCTTGCAGAAGTTCCCCTTGCTGAATCTGAGAAGACACATCAGACAAAGTGACTAGAAATAAATGCTGATTGTGTAGAGGTGAGACAGCCAGATAATCAGGCTCAGGAATAAGTCTCAGGTGCTTCCTGGGCTATGGCTTGGGCTGCTTATTATAAAAATACTTCTTGTTACACTAGAATGAGAAGTTGCTCAGAACTAAGTAATAGCCGCCACTGGAGCCTTTCATCTCTAGCATACTTGTCACTGCTCTCATGCTGCTTTGTGCTACACTCAACTGTACTTTTGTTTCACTGCTCCTGATCTAAGCTGTAAGCTTCCATAGGGGGAGGACTCCGTTATCTTCTATAGCATCTAGGGTACTACCTTATGTACGGCGAACATTCAATACATATTTGTTAGATGAAATAGTGACATTATCAATGTTCAACAGTTATATACCTGAAATTCTGAAGCCTCTAAGTATTCTACAGACTAGTAATTTTTATGTAAGTATATTTCCTATTCAGAGTATCATAATGACTTGTTAAAAGTGCTGGAATTAGAATTCAAACCTTGTCGTTCTCTCCCTAAAAGCCTATGTTTCTTTTCCCCCACTGTAGCACACTAGGTAGCTTGGTATAATTCTACATTTCTGAGAAAATAGCCATTGAATCAGATTTCATTACAACCCATTAAAAATAATGAAAACATTTTATGAGCTTTCAGATCGTTCCTAAATGAGGAACTTAACCAGAAATGAAATTTAGGTGTAACTTGTTATTCCTCAGTAGTCTTTAAAACTAGTTAACATCAGTTAATTCCCAAAAGAAGAATTCAAAATTCTGAATTATCAAACTGAAGCAGGCAATAGTGGTTAGGCTTATTTCAAGTTTTTTACCAAATGCACACACAAATACATACACGCATACACACATATATACATACAGCATTTATTTGTTCTTCTAAATGTCCGGGTTAGAATGTTTACCCTGCTCTTTGCCCAAATAACTAGGACCTTGTAAACAAGAAAATGGCCCTGATATTTATTCTTAAAGTGTTATGAACTAAGATAATCTGAAATTCCTTTGATATAGAGATAATAGATAAAACATAGCAAAATGTTAAAAAGTATTACTCAGCATGTGAGAAAGAAAGAAAAAAGAGAAATTCCTAGATACAAGAAATAAAGAGGAAACTAAAAATCAGAGCTATAAATGAGGAGGTAAAATAGAACTTAACAAGATAGGTCATTCATCTTGGTAATCAAAGGCTCAATTGGACACGAGGATTTTATTTTTGACCCAAGCAAGGTAAGGAGTTGGAAAAGTTATTTGTGGGATAACTTTGGCAGTCTAATATAAGTATAATTAGAGTCTGGAAGTAGAGTATAGGGGGAGAAAAATATTTTAAGAAATAATGGCCAAAAATTTTCAAATTTGATGAAAACCATAAAGCCAAGAATCTAAATGAATACCAGGGCAAATAAAAAAAAAAAATAGATTAGATATACCAGTGACTGACGGGAGGGGGAAGGGAGAGTTATTGCTTATTAGACTGTCTAGAATCAACAGTTCAGTGGTGAATAGAAGTGATGTGAACAGATACACCCTGCCTTTTTCTTGATCTTAGCAGGAAAACATTTGGTCTTTCACCAAGAAGTAAAATGTTAGCTTGTAGATTTTTTATAGATGCCCTTATCAGGTTCTATTCTATTCTTATTTTACAAAAGTTTCTATCAGGAATGAATTAACTTTTGTCTAATGCTTTTGCTGTATCCATTGAGATGATCATATGGTAAATTACACTAATTGATTTTCAAATCTAGGGCAAGAGAAGGAAATAAAAGGCATCCAGAATGAAAAGGAAGAGTAACTCTCTTTACTCACAGATAAAATAATTAGAAATGTGGAAAATACTATGGATTCTACCAAAAAGCTATTAGAATAAGTAATTTTGGTAAGGTTGCAGGATATAAAATTGATATAAATAAACAACTGCATTTCTGTACACTAGCTACAAATGATCAGAACTTAAAAAGAATACCACTATAATAGCATTTAGTATATGAAATACTTAGGATTAAATTTGACAAAAAAGATGTACACTGAGAATTACAAAACATTGGTGAGAGGAATTAATAAAGACCTAAAAAAAGAAGAGATATAATTTTCATGTTTTAGAAGTCTGTGTTTTTATATGTCAGTTGTCTCCAAGTACTGTACAAATCCAATATAATTTTAATACAACTAGAAGTAGTATTTTTGTAGACATCAACAGACTTATAAACTTATATGGAAATGCAAAGGGCCTAGAATAGCCAAAACAACTATGAAAAGAAGAACAACGTTAGAGGACGTACGTTACTTGATCGCAAGATTTATTATAAAGCTAAAGTAGTTGTTGTATATGGTGTTGGAGTAAAGGTAGACAAAAGAATACTGCAACAGAATAGAGTGTGGATATGGACCTATGCATATATGATCAACTGAGTTTTTAATAAAGATGCAAAGGCAATTCAGGGGAAAAAGGATGGTCTTTCCAAAAAATAGTGCTAGAACAACTGGACATCCATGTCTCTCTCCACACTCTCCCCCCTGCCAAACAAAACAAAACAAAACACTTCAATCCACACTTCATACTATATGTAAAATTCAATTCCGGAAACTAAGCAGGGTTGGGCCTGGTTAGTACTTGGATGGAAGACCACCTAGGAAGACTAGGTGCTATAGGAATAAAGAATAAAAAAATAAGGACCTTGTAAGCTGACAAGGTCCTTGCAATCTGTGAGGTCAACCAAGGGTTGCCTCACCTAAAAAAAAAAAAAAAATGGATTACAGACCTAAGTATAAAATCTAAAGCTATAATATTTTTAGAAGAAACATGGGAGAAAATAGTGACTGTGAGTTAGGCCAATATTTCTTAGATATGACCCAAAAGCATGATAGATAAAAAATATCTAAAATGGACTTCATAAAAATTAAAATCTTCTGTTTTCTCAAAGATAATTGAAAGTGATAAAAAGCCACAAACCAGGAGAAAATTTTGAAAATTATTTATCAAATAAAGGACTTGTATCTAGAACATAAAAGAATGCTTAAAATGCAAAAATAACAAAGAACTTAATTTTAAAAATGGGCAAAAGATTTGTACATTTCACCAAAACAGATATTTTCATAGCAAGTAAGCACATGAAAAGATACTCAATCTCACCAATCATTAGGAAAATGCAAAATAAAACTACAATGAGGTACTATTATATACCTATTAGAAGGTCTAAAATTAAAAGACTAACCATACCAAGTGCTGACAAGAATGTGGGGCTACTGGAACTCTCACACACTGCTGGTGGCACAACCACTTTGGAAAGCACTTTGGAACCTCTGTCCTAATAAAACAATTCCCCTTCATGAGATTTCAGAGAATGAGAATGGTAAGACATTTTTCAGTGGCTTTTATCTCAATTTTAAGGCAATCATGACTAAGTTCTGGAGAAACGAGTTCTCTGTGGAGACCAAATATCAGTCAGAGACTCAAAAGAAGAGGTTTGCGCAGAACCAAGTGACTTAGTTACTGAAAGCAACCGACACGAAGTGGGTTCCTCTCAGGACCCAAGAAGACAGTACTTAAATGCAAAGTTAGAGACTGCCCAGCATCATTTCCAAAACAGTAAAGACAGAGGAGACAGGGGGAAAAAATGATTTAGTGAGAACTAAAACTACCCATTCTTAGCCTAGTCCACTTGGTTTTAGTAAATGAAAATGATGATGGTGAAGGTGGTCATATACAAGGTTGATTTAAAGTGCAGACTGACAATCTTTCCATTGAGGACGAGGGGCACATCAGTATTTAGAGTGATTCAAGCAAAATTTGCAGTTTTTGTTTCAGTGACTGACAGGAACTAAGCTCAGGCAGTTACCCTGCATTCACAAATTTTATAGCCATTATATTGTCCAGTGGCTACTGGAGACTAGACTTGGCCTATATGTTAGCAGCACGTTTCAGGATCCAGGATAGCTAACAATGAAGGAAGCACTGGCGGGGAGGGGTCTGTTGAAATATTGCATTTCAGTATAGCTGAATATACAAGCATTCTTTGTGTGTATATGTGTGTGTAATTTGAGCTATTTTGCTGTTTTTAAAACTTGTTTTAAAAAGTCATTTATGCAAAATTTAAAAGTGCAAACATTAAATTGTCGTTAAAAGGTAGCATTGTTAATGCTAGGTGATGGCTGCGTAACATTGTGAATACACCAAATGCCACGGAATGATGCACAGTGAAATAGTTAACTTTTTGTTATGTGACTCCTACTGCTATTTTAAAAAGTTACTAGAATGAAAAGATATTGTAAAATTGCTGTATACCCATATAGTGGAATACTACTCAGCAATTAAAAGGAAAGAATTATTTATACATGCAACAATATAGATGAATCTCAAAATAATTATGCTGAGTGAAAGAAGTCAGACTACAGAGAATACAGTGTATGATTCAATTTTTCATAAAATTTGAGAATACAAAAACAAATCCATAGTGACAGAAAATCAGTGGTTGCTTAGAGGGTTGGCAGATAGAGACAGGAGGAAGGGATTACACAAAAGTGTACGAAGAAACTTTTGAAGAGTGATGGGTATGGATATGTTCACTATTTTGACTATAGTAAGGGTCTCATAAATGTATACATATGTCAAAACTTTTCAAATTATACACTTTATGTAGGTGCAGTATATTATACATCAATTATACATCAATAATGAGTAATATTAAATAATACTAAACACATACAAAAAACAATACGAGATAATACTAAATAATACTTAAAAAAATAATGTATGGATTGAACAGCAGTTTGAACACAAGTCAACAGAGAATTAATGAAGTAGAAGTAATTTGAAGAAATTAACTACGACACAGAGAGATACAGAGGAATAAAATACGATACAGAAGTTAAGAGAGATGGAGAATATAAAGTTGACCCTTTAACAGTGTAGGGGTTAGCCCCCATCCCCGCCCTGTGCAGTAGAAAATCCTCGTATAATGTTTGACTCTCCCATAACTTAACTACAGTTGTCCCTCAGTTTCTGTGATGGATTGGTTCCAGGACCCCTGTGGATACCAAAATTTGTGAATGCTCAAGTCCCTCATATAAAATGGCCGAGTATAAGCATACAGTCAGCTCTCTGCATTTGCAGAGTCCCAACCACAGATCAAAAATACTTGTTTTGATCTGCAGTTGGTTGAATCCATAGATGTGAAAGCCAGGGGTACAAAACCCAGGGATACGGAGGCTGACTGTGCATTTACTGAACAAAATCTGCATGTAAGTGGGCCCATGCAGTTCAAACCCATGTTGCTCAAGAGTCAAATGTAATGAGAGTGTCTAAGATGTATCTGCTAGGAATTCTAAAAGAAGGGAATACATATATCTGAGAATGGGGTAATATTCAAAAAGATAGTGTTTTTGAATTTACCAGTATGGATGAAAGATAAGAATAAGTGGCCAAGGACCATTTCAAATTACAGAACCTACTAAACTGAATAAATTGGTTAAGATTACCACAGTCAAGGAGCAGAGCTTTGAATGTCACCTTAACTGAAGAATATCAGCACTCATTCCTGATTCTGTTGACCTAATAAGACCTTGGATGACTGGATTATAGTAACAGAAAGAGCACTTAGAACCTTGTTAATCAAAGTGTGGTCCAAGGACAAGCAGCACTGAAATTAACTGGAAGTTTAGCATAAATGCAGAATCTTGGGCCCCACTCAAGACTAAATCAAAATACAAATTTTAATAAGATCTCTAAGTGATTCCTATGCACATTTAATTTTGAAAAAGCACTACTTAAGAAGACCATATCAGTTTTTTAAGCAGGGGATCTTACAGAAAACAAGAATCTCTGTGCTTAAAAGTAATATATCTAACATTGCTCAAGTGACATGTGGTTGGGATGTTATTTTTGCTTTCATGAAAGCCATAAACGGGAAAGTTCACCTACACTAGTGCAGAAGAACGGTTAAATACTAGGACTAGTATCTAATCTTTTAGCAGCCAGGCAGAAGTTTGGGAGAGAAGACCTGTGCTTTTGCATAGAAACCCCAAAATAGGTTCCCAAATGGACATGTTGATTGCTCATGTAGGAACATGTCCAACTGAGAGCATACATTCTAAAAAAGATAACAGAGAGAGACAAATATATTTCCTCTCCAATATGACAGCCCAGTTACATGGAAAGTCCAGCAAAATGCCCTGGAGATTTTTTGGTTTGTGGTTGTGCGTGTGCAACAAACATGATGTAATGGTTTTTGATAAAATCTGAATATTACGTTCTATGGCCACTTTTCCAGTCAGGATTCCTTCCTGAAAGTAGAAGGATAAGACAGGAGGAGGAAGCTTACTTTCAATCATAGGTCAGCAAACTGTCTTTGGGCCAAAGCTGGCCTGTGGTTTGTTTCTGTAAATAAAGCTTGACTGGAACACAGCCATTCTCATTTGCTCCCGTATATCTATGGCTACTTTGGTGCTACAACAGTACAGTTGAATAGCTGTGACAGAGTATATGGCCCTCAAAGTTGAAAATATTTACTATCTGACCCTTCACAGAAGAAGTTTACTGACCCTTAAAAATCATTATAAATGTTGGTTTCAGCCTTTTAAACTTTTAACTCTAAGTAAGTAGGGAATAAAACCCTAATGAGATTTAAAGTTTGTGAAAATCTAGGGAGAGCTTCAAGAAAAGGAAAGGTCAAATGGAAAGAGTAACTAATTTATTATAAAAAAAAAAAAATCAGAAGCCATAACCTAGCTCTGACATTAGTGTGAAATATTTAAAGTCAAAGGTCTCACAGCAATGTATTTCAAATTTTACATGGGCTAATAACGGAAAGTCTTGGAAGGGATTTCATATCATAAAGTGATTTGATTAAATATAGAATGCAAGAGAAGTACATACTTGGACAGGTTTCTAGGGATCTAGGAAAAGTGGAGAAATAATTTCTAACTCTGGACACATTTGAACTTAGAGGCTCAGATATAGAACTTTTTGTCCTAAATCACTGGGGTATCTTGGCCTAGTATCAGGAAATGACTGTTGTACATCTACTGTAGTACACTGGGCCAGGTATTGTGGGAAAAAGAAATATGTTAAAGTAGTCTCAACTTTAAAAAGCATTTTAAATTTCATCTGAAAGGAAATAAAGGATAAAGGATATATATCCTTTAGAGGCTCAGATATAGAACTTTTTGTCCTAAATCACTGGGGTATCTTGGCCTAGTATCAGGAAATGACTGTTGTACATCTACTGTAGTACACTGGGCCAGGTATTGTGGGAAAAAGAAATATGTTAAAGTAGTCTCAACTTTAAAAAGCATTTTAAATTTCATCTGAAAGGAAATAAAGGATAAAGGATATATATCCTTTCCTTTTTATAGTTATATACTGCTGTTATCAAATTTCTATCACCGAAAGCATAGTGTCAGTAAAAGACTTACCTTTCTAAAATAAAAACCACTTCACTTCACGACACTTTCTTAGCACAGTTGCCCTCACGTACTTTATCAGTGTCATTGCCCACTTCCCTCCTTCCGCATACCCTATGCTCTAGCCATACAAGCCCTCTCACAGCTCCCTGAACAGACCAGGCTTTGCATGCCTCTCTGCCTTCGTATATTCTTTATCCTTGGCCCGGAATACTCTGCATCACTTCTACTTTAGGTAAAATTACACTTATCTTTTAGGCTCAACATAATTGTCTAGGCATTCACAGGTGCCCTTCCACTTCCACCCTGAGTTGAATGGCTTCACTTCCATGTTCTATTCACATTGTGTTCTTCTAATTGTACATTTACATATTTGCCTCTTTCACTAGACTGAGCACTTAGAGGGATACTACTGTCTTATTAATTTCTGAATTTCCAACACAAGTTAACACTACCAAGTTGGCACTTGTTAGATAATAGTAGTTAACATTTAATGCAGGCTTATAATATGCCAGGCACTCTTCTAACTAGTTTATAAATTATCTCATTTAATCCTCACATCTACTGATGAATGGAGGAAAGAAAAGAGGTGACTATAAATATAAGAAGGTGACTACATATATAAGAAGAAAGTGTAAGGGAGCCAAGGAACTAGATCTAGAAACTGTCATGAATCTCAACAGTATCAATAGCCTTTGCAAGCTAAGTGCTCTTTTTTCCTTTCCTCTTGCTACCATTACTGCCATTACCCCCATTTTGAGTTCTGCGATTTATAAGATGGCTAGAAGTCTTAAGAGAAATCAGGCAGGAGGGAGTAAGAAAATACCTCTACTGAGGAAAATTATTCTCTTGTATAGGGGTACTAGATTATTCCTGGACAACCTGGCATGGGTGACAAATTTCTCTTCAGGGGATTCTTCATGCTGATGACTGGGCATAGTGCCTGGACATAGTAGGTATTCAGCAAATGTGGATTGAATTGAAGTGGGAGGACAATTCTTGAAAAAGACAGGCCAGTCCCTGGCAATTCTGTAGATTCAGTGATGTCAAAAAGAAAAAAAGTAAAATAATTCAAATATTTGACAATTTAAAGCCAAGTTTTCTAAAACTGCTTCCAAAGCTAAACTGATCATTTTATTTTCTAAGTATCTGGTTAGTGTGGGAACATAAGAAGCGGATTTTAGTAATTAAGTTATTCTTACGGGAACTAAATCATTAGGCAGCAGAAAGATGTAAGCATCTGCCTCTATTTCTTCTTTAGTGTTTGGGCAGTGAAAGATTTTTTTTTTTTTTTAAATTCTCTACATGATCTAATTAGGATAGAACTGGAGTTCAGATATTTAAGATTTTATTTTTGAAAATTTCTCAGGTTATAGGATATTCCGACAATCTTGATACATTAATATTTCTTAAGTATCAGAATTAGACATTATGCTAAAGAAGATATAAAAATGGCCAACATCATTAATTGTTAGGGAAATGCAAATAAAAACCACAATGAGATACCACCTCACATCCACCAAGATGGCTACTAGTTAGAGGAAGGCCGGGGGGAGTGTTGTGAGGATGTGAGGTCAGAACCCTTGTATATTGCTGGCTGGAATGTAGATGATACAGATGATGTAAAGATGGTTTGGTGGCTCCTCAAAAAGTGAAACAGAATTACCACATGACCCAACAATCCACTTCTAGGTATATATCCAAAAGAATTGAAAACAAGGACTCAAACAGATACAAATGTTCACTGCATCATTATTCATAATAGCCAAAAGGTGCAAACAATCTAAACATCCATCAACAGAAGAATGGATAAACAAAATGTGGTATATCCATATGATGGAATATTATTCGGCCATAAAAAATAATGAAGTACTGATATATGCTACAATGTGGAGGAACCTACATGAAAGAAGCCAGACACAAAAGGCACATATATATGATTCCAGTTTTGTGAAATAGTTAGAACAGGCAAATCCAGAGAGATAGAAAGTATTGCCAGGGAGTGGCAGGGGACAGGGGGAGTTGGGAGAGTGACTGCTTGATGAGTATGAGGGTAATGAAAATGTTTTGGGACTAGAGGTAATAGTTGCACGATATTATGAATATACTAAATATACCATTCAATTGTACACTTTAATAGTTACTTTAGGTTATGTGAATTTTGCCTAAAAAAAACCCCAAGTACCAAAAAAAGTACAGAAGGAAGTGACATGAGCTGCTGTCTTGATAGCTACAGAACCAAGAACTAAATAACAACAAAGTTCTCTACAGTGGAAGAAGGGGGCTGAGTATTTTTATCTTTCTACACTTAAAGTATAAATGACGAGGGCACTGCTTAAAAAGATGTTTTAAACTGGCATTCAAAAGAAGTACTGCCTGACAACACTGGCTCCATTCATGGTGTACTGTAGGCAGGACATGCACCTTCCAGCCAAACAACTAGATTCTAGTCCTCCTTCCATTCTGATGGCAGAACAATACAGGGAAAAGGTCATGGGCTTCAAACACATACAGACTTGGTTTGAATTCTAGGACTGCCACTTAACTTCTGAGTCCTTAGGCAAGTTCCTTGACCTCTTTCTTCACTGATCAATTTTATCTCTAAAATGGGAAAAATACCTCCTTGCTGGATGATTGGAAGGATGAAATGAAATGATGAATACCTATCACTAAACACAGTATCTGGACTGCAGTGGGCATTTGATAAATGTTATTCTAATCATCATCACCATCATCACCATCATCCTAATAATGTTAATCTCCTTCTTTCTAATAACTAGAGTTGTAACTTCAGGTCAAACAGTTGAATTTCTCTGAATTTTTCCTAAGGACGACATGAAGAGAATCTGGGGCAAATCACAGCATTTTTTCTATAGGTAAATTGGCAATGGTAAAGGGGAAGCAGAGGAAGGTTCACGAACACTTATATGAAAACAAGCCTCATGTCTCTGAGGCATCTTCCCATTGTTCTCTGGCTGACTGCTGTGCTCGCCCCAAGTCACTGCGTCTGTCTCAGGGCTCTGATAGGCATCCCAGGGCCCAAAATAACATTAGAGGTCCTAAACACAGATTATACACCATATATAACTTAGAAGAAAAGCAATATTACATTGTAAGTTTTAAAAGTCTTGACAAAATTCTGATTTTTCTCATGACTACTTTGATTTTTCTGTAATATTGAATTCCAAAAGGCTATCTCTCTCCTTATTTTTCCTATCTGTCTGGTGACCTTACTCTGCTTACTACATATGTGCCTAGTCTGCCTTTGGGTAATCATATTCCTAGTTGCAGGTTGTGAGGGCTAATAGAAGGGTGGCTCTTTAGCATGAGGGCCCAGGGCCAGCCCCTAAGTTTGCTCTACTTTGAGGTGACCCAAGATGTGAAGATTAAACAGAGGAACACATGGTGAGATGGTACTGTGAAATGTACTAAGGTTCCAGACTGGAAGAAATTATCATTTTTCTCATGGAATGAGGAATGACTTAGGAAGCTTCATCCACTCTGTGGTAAGAATGAATTCCCTGGCCCTAGGCCTAATTTATCACGGTGGTTTCCATTCTGTAAAATAGCTCTCATTTAATCAAAGCTACCATTAACTAAGTCATTGCAAAAGAAAACGGTAGTACTTATTAATGAATATTCCTCTCTCTGTGTTTTTATCTAAGACTTTTAATCCTTTAAAGTCTTGTATTTCAAAGTTTACAAAGCACTTTCACATGTGATACTCACAAATAATTAGGTTGGCAAGGAAAGAACTTTTATCCCCATTTAGAGATAAGGAAACTTAGAAAGTTTAAGTGATTTTCCCAGGGTCACACAGCTTGTCAGAATTCAGGCCATGTGGTACCTCATCTAGAGCTCTTTCTGCCATCTCACTTCTCTTCAACCTACATCCTCATTTTGTTTCTATCCTTCTAAATTTTCTTACTTCTAAACACTGTAAATATAGTCTTTAAATCAGTGTAGGAGATAGTCATGGAATGATTTTCCTGGAAATAAATTGTTTCCATTTGCTGTAAGGAATAAACTATTTCTACTTGCCAAACAAACTGAATAGGGAAAATAAATATAGATTTAGTTTATTTCATTACCAGTTGACTCTCCACAGAGAAGAGCAAGATGGTAAGAAATGGATATGAATCTCCAGCCTTGTATTTCTGTAGGGTTGTCATTATCTATTTACATGTTTATTGCTTTCTCTAGACCCTAAGTAAATTGAAGAGATTTTTCTTTGTTTATTTCTGTATCCCTAGTCCCAAGGAGTGCCTGGTACTTTGTAGATCCTTAAAAATGGAACAATGAATGAGCATTTGGCTCCAGAGGCATTTGTGTTATAAGTTTATATTTGTTAAACTGATTTCCTGGGAAAATCATTAATGAACTGCTAGTGTTAAAAAAAAAAACAGTGAAATAAGGATTATGGCAAACCTGATACTCAGCATTCTTACAGGTTACATACTTGAAAGAATAGGTTTGATACCTATTATACTAAAGACTGAGTCTATTAGACTATCTGGTTATAGTTTAAACTTAAGCTATCGAAAGTTTTAAACAGAGAAATTTTGCTTTTTAAAATTATTATCTCCATTTTATTTTAAATTAAATTTATTGGGGGTAATATCGGTTAATAACATTATACAAGTGTACAATTCTATAACACATCATCTGTATCTTGCACTGTGTGCTCACCGCCCAAAGTCTAGTCTCCCTCTGTCACCATAAATTTGACTCCCTTTATCCTCTTCATCCTCCCCCAACCCTTCTTCCCCTCTGGTAAGCACCATACTGTTGTCTGTGTCAATGAGTTTATTAACCAGAGAAATTTCAAGATAGTTCATTGCAAGACTATAAAAACAGAGATGAATTCACAAGTAGCAAGTAACTTCCAAGTCCTAACTGAGACTGTCTTGCTTTGCTAGAATGTAAGTCTCTGGAATTTCCGGTGGAGATGTTTAGAAAAGATTCTTTTTCATCTGGTTAGAAGTGGTATGTGGGAGTGAGTTGAAAAGCTGGATTTAAGACTGGTTTGCTAATTTCTTTAGTGGCAGGATTTCAAATGATGAATTGCTGTCTCAGTGTCTGCTTTGGAGGAAGCAGGCTAGCTTGTGAGAGTTTATGTTATGGCTAAACCAATCCAAGGGAGGATGTAAGTATCTGCTGGTAACCTAGAATGAAACCTGCCCGTTTGTCAAGCATGATGCCTCAGGTTCAGACCCTTGTCATCTCCTGCTTAGACTATGGAATTAGCTTCTTACTTGGTCTCCCTTAACTGATCCTTCCCTATAAAACCGATTCATTCACTTACATTTTACAAAACACTTATGCACACCTACTATATGTTAGGCTTTGTGTTAGAAACTGGAAGCAATAAGATGAATAAGACACAGTATCCTTTTCTCACTAGTTATAGGAGATAGATGTATAAGCTTGGAAAGGAAGGCAATACATATGAGGGTCTATTACAGGTTAATCATTTTACTTATACTGTTTCTTTTCATTCCCACAATATCGCAGTGGAGTAATACTATTTCCACTTGACATATGGGGAAACTAAGACTCTAACTGGCTACATAATTTGCCTGTAGTGTACAGTTTGTCAGGGGCTGAATGAGGTTTTATACTTAGGTCTATCTGTTTCTAAGCCTATGTTCTTTTCACTAAACCAATGATCTCAAATTTTAAGATACATAGGAATCACCGGTCATATAGAAAACTTATGAAAACAGATTCTTTGGCCCTTACGCACAGATTCTGATTCAGTAGATCTAGCATGGAAACTCAAAAATCTGTTATTTGTTACAAACGTGTGCTCAATGGGGCCACACTTTGTAAAGCATTGTACTTCAAAAAGAAAAGAAAATCACAGATAAATTACAACACAGTAAGTAATATAATAAAGATATGAATAAAGTGATGAGTAAATAGCATAGTCATTAGAATTCATTTTCTAAATTACAAATCAAATCATGTCATTTCCTGATTAGATGATGACTACTCACTACCCACAGTTTAAGGTTTAAATCTATAGCAGGGCACAGAAGTAACTTCAAGATGTGGCCCTAATGCATATTTCCAGGCTCCTCTCTCCTCCCTTCCCTCTACTAACATCTCCTTCTTGCCTTACTGAATTACTTCTCATTCCTCACATGTCCCAAGTCATTTCGCATCTCCAAGCTTTATCACATTTCCCCATTTTTTTCAATGTGCTTTCTCCTTAATCCAAATGATTATTTCCTACTCATTCTCAAAAAACTCAGTTTATATTATTATTACAAAAAATATTGTGTAAGTTCTTACTAGATGCCAGGTACCAACTAAGCACTTACAATTAGTTATCAAGTAACTAATTGAAGAAACTGAGGCAAAAAGAGAGTAAGAGATTTTTCTCAAGGTTACAGAGCTGCTAAATGGCAGAGTTAGGATTTGAATTCAGGCAACACGGCACCATAAGCTCTCAACCACTAACTTACAGTTGCCTCTCATGAGACAGCGAGCAGCTCTTAAACAAGGACTCTCTTTCAGTTAACCAGAGCCTAATACAAACCATCTCTCTCTGCAGATTCCTCTAGCATACTCCCATCTCTTAATCTTCTATTCCACTTGTACGTGGACTATGTCTCCCTGTTTTGAACCTAATTGTTCTCTACTGGCTTCATGAACTGAGGTTTCCTTTATGGCTATAAGTGGCAAGCTCTCTGAGAGTAGAGACCGTGTCACTCGGTGTAGCTTGGCACAATGGCAGGCACTGAAAGAATTTTTGTTGGACTGAAATTCAGAACAAGCATTTTACCAGCTACACTATGTTCAGTGGTTAAAGAGAAAGTACATGAATGGGGAATGGGTAGTTCCTCCAATGTGAAATGAGGGAGTAAGTGGGCAGGTAGGTATGTGTTAATTCCTCTCTTGACAGAAGCTGTCATTTTGAGAAGCAAATATGAAAAAGCTCTTAAGCATATGAAAGACTGTTCTCCATGGTTGTCTGGTCCTGACTTTCAAACCGAAATTCTGTAGTGTGGTCTCCTAGTAAAAAAGTAATTAGCTGCAGCTATAAGTTTAAATTCATATTTGGATTAAAAAGCTGTCTAGAAGGTTTCACCCCCTTCCCAGATAAGGGATGTTCACACTTTGAATTGGTTGCAAAGGTGAATCTTTGTATGGCTTTGCATGAATAAACTAGTTCAGGACTACAGTGTTCTTTGTCTGAGTTACACCTGGAATATGTGCAGTGAATAGATTCCATAGACTGTATTCTTTGCACTTACATACAGTTAATCTAGTGTAACTTTTCTCAGGGTAACCCTTTACAACTGCTAAAGTAATATAATCAAATATATACACATGCACATGATATAAGAGCCTTATGAAAAAATAATTTAAGGAAGCATTTTTCTAGCAGAAATACACAGGATTTTTTTTTTTTTAAGTAAAATTGTAAATTGGTGCAGATACACTATGGAAGACAGTATGAAGAATCCTCAAAAAATTAAAACTAGAACTACCATATGATCCAGCAAATCTACCTCTAGGTATTTATCTGAAGATAATGAAAAGTTTAACTTGAAAAGATATATGTAACCATATGTTCACTACAGCATTATTTATAATAGCCAAGATATGGAAACAACTTAAGTGTCCACTGATGAATGAATGGATAAAGAAAAGGTGATCTTATCTATATCTATCTATCTATCTATCTATCTATCTATCTATCTATCTATCTATCTATCTATCTATCTATCTATCTATGTGTGTATACACACACACACACACACAATAGAATACCATTCGGCCATAAAAAACAATGAAATTTGGCATTTGCAACAACTTGGATGGAACTTGAGGGCATTATGGTAAGTGAAATAAGCCAGACAGAGAAAGACAAATACCATATGACCTCAGTTATATATGGGATTAAAAAAACCAAACTAATTGGTACAGATACAGAGAACAGGTAGGTGTTTGCCAGAGGTAGGGAACAGGGGGGAGGGTGAAATGGGTAAAGAGAGTCAAAGGTTCAAACTTGAGTTATAAAATAAATAAGTTATGGGATGTAATGTACAGCTTGCAACTAGTTAATACTGTATTGCATATTTGAAAGTTGCTAAGAAAGTAAACCTTTGAATTTTTATCACAAGAAAAAAATTCTGTAACTATGTATGGTGACAGATGTTAACTAGACTTATTGTAGTGATCATTTTGCAATATATACAGTACCAAATCATTATGTTGTACATCTGAAACTAATATAATGTTGTATATCAATTATATCTTGTTTAAAACATGTTATTTAAAAACAAACAGAATTCAAAATCATTTGAAAATCTTCCCCCTGACCCTCACACATCTACTGGATGTCCCATTACAAGAGAAATATTTTATTTTAATTAAGACAAAAATAATATTAAAAGGAGAAAAAATAACAAAAGACTGCCTTCACAAGTGATCTTAGCAAATAACATATAGCTCCCAGTTTCCTCAACTGTAGAATTAAGTTAAGATAAAATAATTTTCAAAGTTCCTTTCAGTTCAGCCTAGAGTGGAAGTAACAATAGATAATATTTATCTATATACTATTTACTAAATACTAGGCACTAGAGCATGCTTTATATGTTTTATCTTATTTAATCTTCAAAACATGCACATCAGGTAGGTACTATTATTAACCCCATTTTATACATGAGGAAACTGGAAACTGATTCAATAGGTCAGAGGCCCAGAAACATGCATTTTCAACAAGATCCCCAGGTGACTGTGGTGCTAATAGCCAGGGCACTGCACTTTTGAGAACTGATGCTCCAATGGTTGCAGCCTATATTGGTAAAGTTAGTACAATCCCAACTACTATATATAAAGTGAGATTTTTTTCCAATTAGTATCCGACTTGGGAAAGTTCTTTAATGCTCCGTGCCAGTTTCCTCTTCTGTCAAATGGGTATAACAACACTTGTCTTGAAGAATTATAAGAATGTAAATGGCCCAATCTTATGCCTAAGAGTAGGGATTTGACAAATGTTAGCTATTATCATAGGCATCCAAATTAAGTTAGCAAATACAAATAAAGACAATAAACTTTTGCTAAAGCTCATTTAAAAGTCAGTTTTATGGGGTGTTTATTTTCCTTGCTTTTAATCTTATTTTCTAAGTGAACGTATAGTAAAATTGATTACTTTTGGTGTATAGTTCTCTGAATTTTAACACAGGTACTGATTCACATAGCCACCACCAAAATAGGATACAGAACAGTTCCATCATCCCCCCAAAATCCCTGCTGCTATCCATTTGTACTCTCTCCTGAATGCTAACTCCTAGCAAGCAGGGATCAGTGTCCCATCCCTATAGTTTTGTCTTTTCAGAAATATCATACACTATACAATGAAATTATATAGAAGGGGTCCCCAACCTCTGGACCGCAGACCAGTGCTGGTCTGTGGCCTGTTGGGAACATGGCCGCGCAGCAGGAGGGAAGCGGCAAGCAAGCAAGTGAAGCTTCATCTGTGTGTTTGCAGCCGCTTCCCAGCGCTACCATCACTGCTTCAGCTCCACCTCAGATTATCAGGCATTAGGTTCTCATAGGAACACTGGTCCCTGGTGCCAAGAAGATTGAGGACCACTGCATATAGTATGTAACCTTAGAGGCTGACTTCTTTTACTAAGCATAATGTCTCTGCAATACATTTAGTAGTTGTACATATGAATAGTTTGTTCCTTTTTAGTGCTGAGTAGTATTCCACTGCACGAACGTAACAAGATTTATCCATTCCCCCACTGAAGGTGAACTGAAGGACATTGAAGGACATTGAGTTGCTTCTAGCTTTGGCAATTATGAATAGAGCTTTTATAAACATTCATGTACAGGTTTTTGTATGAACATAAGTTTTCATTTTTCTAGAGTTAATAAATACCGAGGAATGAGATTGCTGGGTCATGTTTAAGGGTATGTTTAACTTTCCAAGAAACTGTCAAGCTTTTCAGTGACTAAACCAATTTACATTCTCATCAACAATGAATTGAAAGTTCCAGTTATTTTATGTCAGTCACCTTAGTGTTTGTTCTCCCTTCTAACTCAAGGGTAATAAGCATCCCTAGTCCAAGGCCCCAAAGCTGTGATGAGTATTTTAGCACATGGGCAGTGAACTGCTTCAATAAAACAACTGCACACAGTATAGAATTCCAAAAGCAAGTTCTCTATTAGTTTTCCCTAGTCTGATAAAAATTTCTCTAGGACATTTTCCCATATATGTCCAGATATTAACACGGACAGACAGACAGACACACACACATACACACACACACACACACACACCCCCCTCACCACCACCACCACCACCACCACCACCACCACCACCACCAATTTAAAAGTATTAAGTGTGAAAAATCATTTCTCCTTTGCCATGACTAACTTTGGTGTGTTTTCTGGTTAAAATGGTCTGCAAAGACAAGATGGATATAATAGGAAATGGGAAGTATATATGGCTATTGTTGAAATGAAATATCTATCTGAAATTAGAATCTTTCTGTCTAATTAATCAAGTAGTCCCCATTTAATTACATTTATGTGTGTCACTTTTGGCTGATGATGTAGTCTTCTACTCTAGCCATCTCTTGAGAAAAGTACCCTTGTTTCACCTAGAAGACACTTCTCCACAAGTACACCTGTTAAAATGTTGTGTGTGGTTTTTTTTTTTTTTTTTCAGTTTTAGCTTAAAAGAATTTTCTCTGGTGAGGCCTTTCTTTCTAACTTTGATAGTCAAATTTCACGCCCTACATATATTTCTATCATGGGAATTATACCATTATACTGGAATCCTTCATTTGCATGTTACTGAACATCTAAAGGACTGAGTCATCCTTATACTTACTACTGCTTAGCACAGTGTGGGCATGTAGCATGTCTTTAATAAAAATGTGTTGGTTTCGGGGCCAAAGAAATGAATTACGGTGGTTTACCTGGAGGACGTCTATGTATCATCCTTTAAGACTCAATGTTTCTTCCTCTGAGAAGTCTTTGTGTCACCTCTGTACCTTGTACTTACTTCCATTGCTGTGTTTGCATACTATATTGCAATTACTTGTTTGCTGGCATGATAGGTAACTGGATAGGGTAACTGGAGTTAAGGCAAATTTTAACTGGGAGAAAAGTGCCAAAGAATTCTCAGGATCTCCCACGAGAAGCATAAAAATCAGAGAAAAGTAATATAGAAAGGCAAAGGTGACTTGTTAAAAATACTAATAGTGGCAATTCAATTTCTCCTCCTGCTATTTTTCTATAAGAATTCTCTGCTTTATATAAACTGGACCAACATGACTTCAACTTCTTTACACTTTTTTTTTTTACAACTTCTTCACTCTTTTGCTCATACTTTCTCCATGTTGTAATGCTCTTTCCTCTTACTTCTGCACGCGCAGACTGTTCTGTCCTTTCCAGAACCAGATCGAATCTAAACTTCTCATAGAAGTCTCTCCTGACTGTAAATATCACTCGTTCTGAATTCTTCTAGGTCACATAATAAACTATTTTGTAAGGGTATGCTTTAGTTTTCCAACTGTTGATAGTAAGTTCCTTAAAAGAAAGTACTGTCCCTCGCACTTAAAAAAAAAAAAAAATTAAAACTCCCCAGAAACAACCAGTGGTAGGCCCTCAATCTGGTAACAAACATATTCAAGTATAGGTAGAATGTACATGTACTTTCAGCAACAAAATTTCTTCTCAAAAACATAGCCATATATTGCTTAGTGGGAAAGAAAACTCATGAAAGATATGACTGTCTCCAAAGACAGAGACTCAGGTATTGTAATATTTAAGACATGAACAGTTTCTTCATAACCTTTTTAAAGAGCTTGCCTTAAGAGAGTTTCACTTCACAATTTCTTTAGTTGCCTGTCAGGTTTATGACTTTGAGAAGGTCTCAAAAGCCTTGAAAAGACTTTAGAAGAAATAGAAGATTTTAATTTTTATTTGGAGAACACTAAGATAGCTACTTTTAAAACAATAGTAAATAAAAGAAAATATAATAACTAGATATATCCTCCCCAAAAGCTAGCTAATATCGCATAGCTAGAAAAGTAAACATACTTTATAGACTCTACTGTTACTAAAAACAAAAAGTGGACAGGTTGGGCCAACTATTTAACAATGACTGCTTTTACAGTAATAAATGTTGACAGCCCAAATCAAAAAAGAATGCATTACTGAGATATCATCAATTGTGCTCTGTCATTACAAGGCAGCTCCACCCAGTCTAAGCTTGTCAAAAAGTGTTACTGTAATCCATGAAGAAGTCCTCGCCTCAGGCAAAGGAAGGAAAAATGTGAAGGGCTGGCTCTGAACAGGTGTGTTGAATTGTAATGTTAATGTTGAGTCATAAATCTCTTTACATTAGTTTCATATATGACAAATTATTAACTTCTACTCTGAGGTGTCATGCATGGATGAACAGATCCTTCAGCAGGCACTTTAAGAGCAACAAATGTAAATAAACAGGTTGTGAGCATTATTCCATGCACAAGAGTAGACAGTTATGACAAACTTTCTTATTCTACACGAGTGTGCGAGTGAATATGATATTTGGGAATGTCTGACCTACTCTTCAGGTCAGCCCACTCTGATTTTACCTCATCTTATTAAGAGTGCTGCTTCAGTTCACCCCATGAATCTTTAATGTACATGTAACTCAGCTTTATAAGGAATCATGATGTATGAAAAATACATAAGTGTGTATTCTGGCTTTGACACAGTTGTGTGATTTTGGGCAATTTATTTAACACCCAGAATCTTTGGTTTCCTCCTTAATAAAATGGGGATAATAACTATCTCCTAAGATTATCACAAAACTAAGAGATTATTTACAGAAAGTATCTAACATGGTGCGTGGCACTAGCAGACACTCAACATGTTTCTTCCCTTCTTTAAGGTATTTCAACTGATACCCTAAATTCCCTAAGAGGTAAAAGTTTGGGATTTAAATACAGAGTAATAAAATGCTCAGGATTAAAGCTCATGAAGGCAGAGCTTAAATTTTTTCCACTCTATGTCAGTGCCCAGTAGTGTCCAGCAAATACTAGCCCAGGAATCAATAACTTCTCATATTATCAGCCCATAGCAATCTCTCACTACTCTATACTCAAAAATACTGAACATCTATATATGTATTTTTTTTATTATGGTAAAATATACATAATATTCAATTTACTGTTTTAAATAAACAATTTAGTGGTATTAAGTACATTCACAATGTTAGGCAAACCATCATCACTATTTCCATAAGTTTTTCGTCACCTCAAAGAGAAACTCTATACCCATTAAGCAATAAAAGCCCAAGCCGCTCCATACCTCTAGTCCCTGGTAAGCTCCAATCTATTCAGTTTTATGAATTTGCCTATTCAAGATATACTGTATAAGTGAAATCATATAATATTGTGCCTTTTGTGCCTGGCATCTTTCATTTTAAAGTCTTCAATATTCATCCATTTGCAGCATGCATCAATAATACTTCAATCTTTATTTTAACTATAATATTCTTTGTGTAGATGTATCATATTTTGTTTAAGGATTCATCTGTTAATGGATATTGGGTTGTTTCTACCTTTTGGTTATTGTAAGTAATGCTGCAACAAACATTTGCGTACAAGTATCTGAGTCTGTGTTTGCAATTCTTTTGGGTATATATCTAGAAGTGTATTGCTGGTAATTCTATGTTTAACTTTATGAGGAACTGCCAAACTGTTTTCCACAATATCTGCACCATTTTACATTCCAATCAGCAATGTATAAGGGTTCTAATTTCTTCACATCATTGTCAACATGTGTTATTATCCAGTCTTTTTGATTATAGCCATCCTAGTGGATATGAGGTAGTATCTCATTGTGGTTTTGATTTGCTTTTTCCTAATGACTAATGATGTTGAGCATCTTTTCCTGTGCTTCTTGGTCATTTGTATACCTTTTTCAGAGAAATGTTTATTCAAGTCTTTTGACCATTTCTGAATTGTGCTGTTTGGCTTTGTTGTAGAGCTGTGGGAATTCTTTACATATTCTGAATATTAAACCCTTATCATATGATTTGCAAATATTTTCTTCCATTCTGTGGGTTGTCTTTTCATTCTCTTGATAGCGTCCTTTGATGCACAGAAGTTTTTAATTTTTATTGAGTCCAACTTATCTATTTTTTCTTTTGTTGTCTATGCTTTTGGTGTCATAGTTAAGAAACCATTGCCGAATTCAAGGTCTTTAAGATTTTCTCCTTATTTTATCCTAAGGGTTTTACAGTTTCGGCTCTTAAATTTTGGTCTTTGATCCATTTTGAATTAATTTTTGGATATGGTGCTGCTTAAAGGTTCATTTTCACTCTTTTGCACCTGGGTATCCAGTTTTTCCAGCACCATTTGTTGAAGAGACTGTTCTTTCCCCACTGAATGATCTCTGTGCCCAGGTTGAAAATCAACCGACCATACAATGAGGGTTATATTTCTGGGCTCGCTTTTCTATTCCACTGGTCTATTACATCTGCCCTTATGCTGGTACCACACTGTTTGATACTACAGGTTTGTAGTGAGTTTTGAAACCAAGAAGTGTAAACCCTACTTTGTTATTGTTGTTCTTCTTTTTTTAAAGATTGTTTTGGATATTTGGGATTCCTTGAAATTCCATATGAATTTTAGAATGGGCTTTCCTATTTCTGCAAAAAACACCTTTGGGATTTGATAAGGATTGCATTACATCTGTAGATTAATTTGGATAGTGCTGTCATCTAATTATTAAGTCTGAATCCCATCAACAGGAGTGATATTTCCATTTATTTCCTAATTTCTTTCAGCAATATTTTATAGTTATCAGTGTACATAGCTTAGGTCTCCTTGGTTAAATTTATTTAAGTATTTTATTATTCTTGATGCTATTGTAAACAGAATTGCTCTCTAAATTTTCTTTTCGGGTTCTTCATTGCTAGTGTATAGAAATATAACTCATTTTTTATTTTATATCCTGCAACTTTGCCAAGTTCATTAGCTCTAACAGGTTTTGGGGGGTGTGTGTGTATGTACAATCTTTTGGGTTTTCCATATATAAAGTTATATCTATGAAAAGAGATAATTTTACTTCTTCCTTTCCAATTGGGATGTCTCTTATTTTCCTGCCTAATTGCTCTGTATAGATCTTCCACTACTATGTTGTATGGCAGTGGCAAAAGTAGGCATTCTTGTCTTGTTTGTGATCTTAGAGGGAAAGCTTTCCAGTGTTCAGTTTCACTATTGAATATATATGTGTGTATATATATATGCATATGTTATATATATGTATATGTTATTTATACACACACACACATATGTTAGCTGTGGGTTACTCATACATGGCCTCTATTATGTTGAGGAAGTTACCTCCTATTCCTAGTTTATTATGCGTTTTTTTATGAAAGGCTGATGGAGTTTGTCAAATACTTTTTCTTCATCAATTCATCAGTCGAGTCTCATTAATACTAGATTTACAGATTCTGTTGTATAATAATATGAATGCACAATATCTGTATGCATATTCTCAATTTATTCTTTCATTTGAATTTCTGTTCCCCATAATTTACTGGATTCCTTTAATACTGAGCACATGATACTGGCCCATGTGCAAACCATCAATTTTAGAAAAATTTCTAAGGTAATTTTTAGATAATAAAAGTAATCCATAATGTTTAATGCTAATAATAGTTTATAAGTTAGAAGGAAATTGATACTGTTTGCAATATTTCACCAAGGGTATTTATATTCAGTTTAATGACTTCTAGTTCAGCTGCAGGGTAGCTTTCATGTGCCATTTCTTTATTTCTAATAAGGAAATTCCAACGAGAAATTATTAAGAATAGATACAAATGCTTGTTGGTTCTTTCAGTTATATCAAAATATTCGTATCAAACAAGGATTCAAATTATGGAGGGAATAAAGGGCTACTTTAAGCTCTGTTAGACTTTAGTCAATGAAGAAAAAGTATTTTATCACACTCAAGTTATGAAAGTTTGACTGTTTAATAACCTTGGGAGATAGTGGTAAACAGATTACTAATTCATTCTTTGGTTGCTCTTGTTTTAAAATGTGTATCTTTGTGTTCTGCTGAAGCCTTTGGGGATGTGAAGTATTCTTTATTATATATCATTGATTTCTTTCACTGAAGAATGAATTATCAAGTTTTTGGAAATAAATCAAACTTGATGATTAAAGCCATTAAAATTAACTGTGGTTAATCTTTTCTTAAAAATCTTGATAATTTAATCTCAAAATTTTAAATTATGATATTTTTAGCTTTAAAAATAGGATTAGGATACTCAAGAACAAGGCCCTTGCATTTTAACCTTAATTACAGTGTCATAGAAAGTTTTTATCTCATGCCTCATTACAAAAACTTAAGTTCACACCTTTCCCTTACAACAGAGGATCTCAAATTTTAGTGTGTAGCAGAATCAACGGGGAAGGTTTATTAAAATACAGATCGCTGGGTCCCGCCCTCATAATTCTGATTTAGTAGGCCTGGGGTGGGGCCTGAGAAACTGCATTTTTAACAAATTCCCAGATGACATTTACTTGAGACCACTGATTTAGACAGCTAGTATACTTGTCTGAGAAGAAACATCTTAGACTCCTCTTCCATTATTTTAGGAAGTCTACTGGAAAGATGTCTACCTGAAACTGCCTAAGATATAAGCAATTTTCATTATTTTCTTCAATTCCATATCAAGATTTGAGGGCTACATTATTACCAGCTATTTACTTTAGTAAAGAAGTGTGTGGACTGATACTCAGGTACAATCTTTTTCATTTAAATAGCCATGATCTACCTTACTGAAATTAGATTTTTTTAAAAAATAAACAAACAGCTATATTAAGATATAATTCACATATCATACAATTCACATATTTAAAGGATACGATTCAATGGTTTCTGATATATTTATAGATATGTACAACTACCACCACAGTCAACTTTAAAACATTCACTTCCAAAGGAAAGCGCATACCCATTAGCTGTTACCCTTCCAGCTTCCAACCCACTCACCCTTCCCACCAAACCCTAAACAACAATTCTACTTCCTGTCTCTAAAGATTTCCCTATTCTAAACTTTTGTATTAGTTGGAGTTATATACTATGGAGTCTTTTATGACTGGCTTACAGCATAATGTTTTCAAGATTTATCTGATAGTATAGAATGTCAGAACTTCATTGCTTTTTATGGCTGAATAATATTCCTTTGTTTGTATATACCACATTTTGCTTACACATTTGTCCCTGGATGGATATTTGGGTTGTTTCCACCTTTCGGCTATTATAAATAATGTTGCTACAAACATTCACGTACAGATTTTTGTACGGACATATCTTTTCACTTCTGTTAGGTATATAACTAGGAGAGAAATCGCTGGATCATATTGTAACTATGTTTAATCATTCGAGGACGACTGGACTGTTTTCCACTGTAGGTGCACTCTTATATTCCTGTCAGCAGTCTCTAAGTGTTCAGTTTTCTCCATATCCTCACCAAAACTTGTTATCTAGCTTTTTTGGTTTTAGCTATTGCATTTACTATAAAGTAGTATTTTGATTTACATTTGTTTGATGACTAACAATGTGGAATATCTTCTCATGTGCTTATCGATCATTTGTGTATCATTCTTGGAGCAATGTCTGCTCAGATCCTTTGCCTACTTTTTAGTGAGGATAATCCATCTTTTTGTTATTGAGTTGAAAGAGTTCTGTATGTATTCTAGGTATAAGTCCCTTATCAGATATATGATTTGCAAAGATTTTCTCCTAATCTGGGAATTATCTTTTCACTTTCTGGATGGTGTCCTTTGAAATATAATTAATTTGTCACTATTACTAATTCTACCTCATCTTTCTACAACTAACTCAGAGCTTATAAGATAATCATCAACTGAGTTAAAATTTTCTGGAAAAAAAAATAATTTTTGGTCCTTGGCCTTACAACCCAGAAGTTCTTGATAATCAGAGGTTTTAGATTACTCATGGCTAAAAAAATAGTACATTTTTAAAAAATTGAATTCATTTACATGTTATAAAACATCTATTATTTGGAATCAGGCTAAAAGTAAAAATAGATTGTGACTATTGTCATGTAGTGAAAATTGCCTTCCTCCTTATCCCTTCTTTGCCAATAGCCCCTCATTGGAGCAAAGTACCTCTCAGTCCCCAAGATCTATTCCCGTGCTATATACTTGATAAATGCTCAGTAAATACTTAGAAAACCAAACTAATATCATTAATGAAAATATCTATGAATAAAGCTATGTGAAAACACTGCTCACATTACATATACTTCCTGGTGAGAGATTGAGCAATTAGTGATATGAAGTTTAGTCCATTTTGGGTCACTGAAGAATGACTCAAGAGTATGAAAATGGTTTCAATTTGGTTTTATTTAATAAAAGCTTTATATTGTATGGGCATCTCTGGTTGCACTAGCATAACAGAATCATTGAAGTGATAGATTTAACTGGACCAAAGTTAAGTTTAAATATATTCAGGTCTAGGAAGCCATCCTCCAAACCTGTTCATGAATTTGATTTTAACAGCAAGCTTATGATAAAATCTTATTTAAAATTTTTTAAAAAGTAAAGGCAAATTTCACAATTACAAGGAATAGTATTTCTTGTCACATTCAGCAGATACCAAATCATTATGATCTATGCATAGTCCAAAAGAAATCTTTAAACTTAGAAAAATTATTCTTAGGAACTGTACTTATGATCTGAATGATAACTTTCATGAAGGCACTCTAAAAACAAAGAGAACGCCTTATCTCTTGCAGTTAAATTTCAATAAAAATTTCAATTATATGGAGCCTTGGATTTTTCCTGTAACACTCACATTCAATTTTGTGCTCAGTATTAAAGGACTTAAAGTCAATTTCTTTACCAGTGAATTATGAGGAACACAAATTAAGATGAAAGAATGAACTGGAAATATGCATGCAAATATTCATATTATACAGCATAATCTGTAAATCTAGTACTAATGAGACTCAAGATTTAAGTGGTTGAAGAATGTGTTTAGTGAATTATTGTCAATCAATGTCTCTTTTAGGATAAGTGTAATCTTGAATGGCAACACACCTATTATTATAAATTCCTAACTAAGTACAGTACTTCATTATTTCAAAATGTCACTGTCAACTTACAGAGTAACAGATAAATATCTTTCCACCATATATCCAATTACTTTCCCTCAGAGTAAATGAAACACTATTAAGAAAAATGACAAACATAATGTTTTTACAGCAATAAAAGAAATGTAATGAGCATTAAAACTCTGAACTAGTTATAGCACTCCAAATTTTCAAATTTGTTAATGTGGATATATCAGGTTTTATAACATTGTAATTGAGTATTATTTTAAGTAACAGCATTTTATGTTAATTTTTCCAAGTATTCATTTATTCAATCATTTGACAAACATTATTCAGTGTCTACTTTGTTCTAGGTATATTGTCAGGGGATAGAGTTACAAATGTAAATACAACACAACACTTGCCCTTAACAAACTTATAGCCTAATGCAAGATAGAGACAAGTAAATAAAGTAAAATACAGTAGTACAATGTTATATTAAAATCATCTACATGTTTCTCATTTGTAATAGCTAAAGGCTATTATACTGAAAACATTTATTATACCTGGAAACTTTTTATCATTGCTCAGAAATCAAACTTTCCCTTATTTATTCTATGGAAATATTTTTTATAAAACAAACAAAATTAAAAAGAGTAATTTTATAGATATTTGTGAACTTAGCATCTCAAATTAACAAATGCTCATATTTGTTTTGTATTTTATCTTAGAGCTATTTTCCAAATCCAGAAATTTCTTGACTGATAAAAGCATTAATGATTATTTGAGATTATTATAGGTCCCACTAGCTATATGACCTTGGCTAAATTAACTTAACCCTTTTGATTCTCAGTTTTCTCATCTAAAGAGTGAAGATAATAGTACCAATCTGCAATAGATTATCTTCCATATGCCTCTCGGTATCCATGCTCCACCTCGCTTTTTGTGCAGGGAGGTTCTCTTGCCTTTCAGCTTCTAGTTGGGTTAGGTCAATAGCTGGTACTAGCAGGAGTGTGGAAGGAAAGCAAAGCTATTCCCTGGTTTTCTCCTAACCAGGTCACCAAGGACTAAATATATCCCTCTATAGAAGCGGTCTTCATATACCACCCTCTGCTAGGACATTAAGCCTAGGGGTGGTAAGGACTCGCTTTAGCCCTAGTCTGCAGTATCCATTGTTGACTTCCAAAAACCCTTCCCCTACCTTTATAAACAGTTCCCTTATTAAACTTTTTTTCAAATAACCCAGTTTGAAAGTGCCATCTGTTTCCTGCCAGAACTCTGTCTGATTCACATGCAACTTCATGGGGTTGTTTTGAGGATAACATGAGATGATAAATGTAAAATGTTTAGCACAGAGCCTAGCACATTATAAATATTCAGTAAGTGTTGATATCATTATCATTACCAATATTGTAGTCATTATATTTTATTAAAGGTTTCATGCTCATGTTGTCTATACCACCTGAATATGTTCAGAAGACTGAGAAATTCAGAATTCTGGAGATCTACTAATTCTCACAGTGCTTCAAAAATACGTTCAAATGTAAAATGTGTTTGTTGCTAATCAATGTCAATATTTAAAAAGAGAAAAAAAGACCTTAAAAGTGAGTGAAAACTCATATAGTAGATAGGATTTCCTGGACTATAGTTTCTCTTGTAAACATGCTTTGGAATTCATTTCCTGCAAATTGACCTTCTGCCACTATGCCAAATTTAGCAAAGTATAAATGTCCATAAAGTTAAACAAATTGTTGGGTCGTGGGGTCATGAAAAGAATGGACTGAAAGGTAAACTGAATGGCATAAAAGTCCTTGGTTAATCTGGAAATGCATCTTCATCATCTTTACTTATCAATCATGACATAGGCAAGCATCACCATTTGACAAATTATCTCATCAAAATCCTATTAAGGGTCTACTTAACCTTTCACCTTACCTCATCCTTTATATCTTCCTGCTGTTGGGCTGTGAAGATCTCCATTGCAGCCATGAGCCTCATCATTAACTCATCCACTGTTGTGTTACCTAGCAACACATGGAGATGGACGACTTCATATTATTAGTTATTATAAAATGTAAAGTCATTCTAGAATTAATCAGTAAGAAATAACCACAGTTTAAAATAATACAGACTAGTATGCTGTTATTTAGTTAAAATTCTTTCATGTTTTCATTGAAAAGTTTCATATGTTCAATAAGAAAAAGTAAAGCAGTATCCTGGCAGTTGAAATTTTAGAATATTTAGATTTGAGGGAACAGTCTCTTAGTAAGAGGGATTTTCAGCACCATAAATAAGAATGTCCAAGTCACGAGGATTGAAAGTTCTTTCAAGTTACCCAATAACACTCGTAACAACTACCATTTGTTTATATGCCAGTGATTAGGCTAAACACTTGATATATGTTATCTCATTTAATCTGTACGACAATTCTATGAAGGTGTCATTATGATTTTTATTTTAAAAAGAAGGAAAATGAGACTTAGAGAACTTAAGTAGCCTGCCCAAACAAGGTCAAGCTGGTTAAGTGGTGGGGCCAGGAATTGAAACCATATGAGTCGGACTCAAAGCCTGTCCTGTTTGCCACCTCAATATACTGTTTACTTAGTATTATTTCTTATCACTAAAAATTCTTTGGTGAAACAAATGGTAATTCAATTTCTGAAAAACACTGATTTCTTTTTCTTGACTAAGTGATATTTTTCCCTTTTAGCTGTTTCAAATGACTATACTATAATCATTATGAAGAAGGTATTTTAAATGTTTGATTTTCTTTAATGCTATTTTATTCCCTGTCCAAATCCATAACAAATGTATAGCACATGTACGCCATTTCCGGAATGTGTTAAGATCTGTTATTTGCTTTGGGTACATCTACAAGAGAGAAATTCATGAGTATACATAGAGATATAGCACTTCTTTCATTCTTTCAAACCTATGGGCAAAAGAGTCTGTCCTTCTTCAGAGCCTGAGAAGGGGTCTTCTTGTTCCGTTAATAAAATGGCCACAACTTAGATAACAAATAGCTAGTATCCTTGCTGGTGTTCTTCCAGAAAATGGCTTGACTAACATAATCTTTCAATGGTCCTTTCCCCAATTTTCCTTATGACCACTGGCAGCATAGGGTTAGAGAGCATCTGTGATCATTAGCAAAAAAAAAAAAAAAAAAAAAAAAAAAAAAAAATTCAGTTGCAAAGGCTACTAATTTGGTCACATCAGCATTATTTTCTCAATAAATAAGCTGGAGAACAAATATTATGCTGGCGTCATATCATGGTGCAGAGAATACAAAATTGGTTTTGTAGTCATAGTTCTAATCCTAGTTCCACTACTTACAAATTATATGATCTAGTACCTAGAAACTGTCTAGCACATGATAAGAGCTTAATAAATATTCACTTAGTAAATGAATGGATAAGTGAATGAGTGAGTGAATATAGCTCTCTAAGGATCAATTTCCTTATCTGCAAAATGAAGATCACATTACCTCTGTAGGGTTCTTAGAAGGATTAAAGATAATGGAAAGTGCCTGATATATAGTACACACACAATCACTGATAGCTATTATTAATATGTATGACAAATGGTAAAAAGTTTAGGATCACCTTCAACATAGATTTTGTTACTGGGTAAATCTTTGGGTTTTCATTTCTTATTTGTAAACAGTAGTAGTAACTATGACTCAAATTATAGGGCGTGACTACTTTATGGAGGGCACTGGAATCATCAGTGGGAAAACACTATAGTTGTAGAGGTGACTATAGACTGGCCACTAATTTCTAGGCTTAAGCCACTGCTTATCAACTATGCCTCAGCCCTAACTGTAAGGATTCACTGCCAAAATGGACTTGCAGGTACTTTATACCTAAGCCCTTAATGATCTAAGATGAAAAAAGTTACAAGTTAATGCAATTCAGGGCAAATTTATTCTTTAGAGCCTTCTTATGTTGGTGTCATATCATGACATCTGTAGTGGTTTTCAAACTTTTGATTTTAGAACTCCTTTATTAACTGTTGAGATCCCTAAGGAATTTTCATGTGGGTTATAATTATCAACATTTACTATGTTAGAAATTAAAGCTGAAATATTTAAAATACATATCAATTTTTAAAGTAACAATAAAACCATTATGTTAATATAAATACCACATTTTTATAAAAAAAAGACTATGTTACAAAAGAAAAAGTTTAGTGAGAAGAATGGCATTGTTTTAACATTTTTTTTTTGCAAATTTCTTTAATGTCTGGCTTAATAGAACACAACTGGATTCTCATATCTACTTCTGCATTAAACCAATTATAATATATTGTTTTAGCTGAAATTTATAAAGCAAATCTGACCTCACACAGATGTCAAAAAAAAAGTCACATTTTTTTTTAACATCACCACTGATGTCATCAGAAAAGTAAGCTGTCAACCTAATGGCAACAAATACTGTAAGTTCTTTTTCTTGGAGTGGCAGACTCACTTTGTTCATGCTAGAGAAAATATCTACCAGGTATAGTTTGTCAGTAATTTTCAGTTATAAAAATGTTCTGCCATAAAAAAAAAGTTACTAGATTGGCTCAAGCAACCACACATTCTCTATTTACCCTATGCAATTCGTTCCCTAAGCAAGTCTTCTTTAACATTATTTATAAAACCAAATGCTCTAGTTATAAACATAAAATACTAGAGGTTTTATTTTATTTGAATTTTAAAGGCACTAAAATTTACACCCATTCCCCCCATTATGTTATCTGCTATAAAACTTTTGATCTAGATAGGGGCAGAAATTAAGCATCTTACACACAAGCTTTAGCTTGGGGCACTTGAAACATCTTTTTCCCTATGGCATAAAAAAGATATACTGTTTTCAATTTAAGCTTTGCCATGAATAAGGTAATATTTTTTATGAATCCTTGGGGTACATTAGTAATGGTTTAAAAAAATCATTCACTTATGTTTTTGGTAAAGAATGTAAAGACGAATTTTTTTTGAAAAGTTTAAATTCACAGGTATCCTATAGCTTCGTGCCTTAGGGATGCATCCTAGACACAAATTCACACAAATAAGGGGAAACAACAGGCACTGTAAAAAATTTCATGTGCAATATCCAGTCATTGGTTTTTCTAGGTAACTAAAAATAAGCATTTCTTTCAACTAATCAACATTATAGCAAGAAGTCTGTCTGTCTAACTATCTATCTACGTATATATGAAGTGTTATATTTGAGAACCGATTATGACTTAACCGCTAGTTTAGAGAATTTAGCAATTCTGAACATTTATGATTACCCTATATCCCAAGGGCTGTGCAATTTTATTAAGACCTTTCTGTTGGATTTGCACATAGCTTATTTCATTTTTCATAGCACATATTCTTTTTGAATCAGTTCTTCTTCAGTAAGTTCTATATTTTAAAATGCAAAGATATTCACGAATACAGAGAATTACTATCAGCTTTGATGGTAAATATTATAAGATTATCACATACAAAGGAGACATTGTACTCCCCTTGTGACATGTACTTTACCTTGTATCACATTTAACACTTCATTGGATGATCGCTTTCCCATAATAATCAGAAAAAGTGGAAACTGATCTGTTTTTTGAGTCCGAATGGTTTGTGCAACAACACTGCCAAAGTGTCTATTGCACATTGTGAGAAATCTAGAATGAGACAAAATCCAAAGTAAGTTTCATTTCAGAGTTAAATAAATTTACTAGTATCACAACAAAAAATTCAGTAAGTGTTAAATTAGTTATGTTAAAATTAGACAGCTTGTCTTGTATCGATATGTAAAGTCTTGCTGTACTGAGTTTTCAACTATGTCATAAATGATACAGAAATGATTATCATATAGAAAAGTGGGCAGCACACTCTAAATGCTGTCTGGGGCTGATAGCATAGTATTCTTAGCCTTAAACTTTGTAAGCTTACTACTTTGTACTATGAGAAAACAAACAAAATGAATTTTAAGAGAAAAGAATTTCTTAAATAGACAAATATTGTGTGATACAAAGTGAAATTGACTAGCATCACCCTAATCCAAGCAGGATTTAGCAACATTTTCACAAGTTAGAATCAAAAATTGTAGTTTAGAATTGTGTTTTCTCCAACAGTAGCGGGTCTTCTAGTTTCATACTTAGTATGGGATAAAAATAATAATTCTAAGCTTTTGACCAAAAAAGCTCAGAGATATTAGCATACCGAAGTCTAGCATTAGTATTCTTAACACGATCTGGAATAAATGAAAAAACTGATAAAGCTTTTCTCTTCTATTAGAGGAGTGTTTGAAATTAGCATTTCTTTCAAGAGAAAAGGGTAGCTTATGATATGTTTTCAGATCTGATGGTAAAAAGTAAATGTCATAATAATAATGAATTATGAAAGACCAAATGCAAATACAGAATGCTTTAATAAGATCCAATTTAATAAAGTCTGTAAAAATAATGGACTTTTAATAACACAGGTCACAAAAGGCAAAACAGTGGAAATTCTGGGGACTAGCCATTGGTACTGGCTTATTAATTCTTAATTATGTCCATGAAAGGCAACTTAAATCGTGTGTTTTCTTATGCCTTATGGTAATATTTTAGGTAACAACTCCTCTGAAATGTGTGTTCTAGCTGATGAGCAAAGTCCTGTCGTCACATGCATTAGAAAGTAAATCTATTTAAAAAGACGAACAGCATTAAAATGTCATGTGCTCGGATTCATTTGATATCCAAATTCAAAACAGAATCACACTTCTTAATTTTTAAAGCCAATATATTTCTTGTCTATAGAAATCCATCCCAGAAATTTAGGTGAATCCTCCAAAAAACCTGTGCTGTGACTATATAAAGAAAACCTTGTTAAGGGACACTAGAACTGTCGGCAAGGGTGTCAAGACAAGTTAGCACCACTGCAATTAAGTTCATTGGAGGCAGGCTCCTACACACATTTAGAGCAGCAATAGCCAGACCTCATGCCAATCTGAAATGACAAGGCCTTAAGAAACCCATTGTCGGCCAGGAAATATCAGTGCCACTATGAAAATTCAGATCTTCACATTCCACAACTATTATGGGATAAAAGGTGTTCAAGCAGCCTAAGCCTCCATACCAAATTTCACACCCATATAGCTTTAGTTTATCAATGGAGATGTATAGTTTAGGAGACTAGAAAGTTAAGATCTCGTTTTTCTTTCCACTTCTTACTAAAATATCTGAAGTCAGTCTTGACCCTGATCTGATCATTGGCAACATCTGATATTAAAGATGTCAAAAAACCATCTGGAATGCCATTTCCTACAAAAGGGCGAAAATAAGTCCATGTTGCTTTCGCACCAATGGAATAAGTAGATATCACATGGAAGATGCCCAGCACAGAACTAGCCTCATTAGTGATGTTAAATACTAGCTAAGTAAGATATTCCCAAAAAGGAAGGAAGGATAGAAGCCAGGAAGGAAGAAGAAGGCGAGCGGGCAGGTGAGCTGGCTAGGTGGTTTCAAGAATTCAAGACAGTTTTGTCTGGAAATTTTGTCCTTCCCAAATTCTCTTTTGTGAAAATGAGCTAGAAGGAAAAATAATTATGAAAATCTAGTTATATGATTAGGTTTAAAATAATATATAACACGAATTTCAAAACTACACAAAACTGTAAGAGAGGTGCAGCCTTCAAAGACACATTAGCCATTCAATTAACCATAAAAAAAACCACACAAAGTGATTAGTTTTCTAACAGGTATTGACAAATCATTTTAAATTCTGGAGGCAGTTGAAAAACATACAGGGATCACGCAGCCAGTTGATGCTTTCTAGTGGCCTTAACTAACAATATGTTCTAATCAAAGAGAGACTATGTTAAAATTTTAATTAATCTGAATAATCTTCCTAAGATCTGAATCATGTTTACTTTGAGATTTTCAAACTGCAATCGTCGAGAGCCTGCAGGGCCAATGGACAACCCCAAATTCTTACTTGTCAATTCCTTACATTACAATTTATAAGAACCTTATAAACAGATATCATATCTTTCTTATGGCTAGAATGCTCTGCTTCTTCCTCTAAAGAGCATTTGCAGCAGAAAGTTAGCATTCACAGCACATTACCAGTAGCAAAAATCCAGTTAGAAACATTAGCATAAAAATAGACACAGAAAAAATAAATTGTTTTAAGAGAGAAAAAAAATGTATTTCTCTTAATTGTGGTGTTTTCTTCCTTTTAAAGAGCTAAGTGTGCATCTAGTGGCAGCACCAAAGTTGTCAACCTAACTGCATATGGTGTTCATCGGGGTGAGATGTCATAAAGGGATAAATGGTTTCTGAAGCAACTGGATTCCCATAATCTCAAACCCAAGTGGGAAGCAATGACAACTGTTCTGTGGCAAGGAGAAATGGCTTTGTTTTTTAATTATAAAATATTTTAATAAATCAAACAACCTACTTATCATAGACCTATTTGAGGAGGTGGAATAATGAGTTGCTTAATCAATCCCCAAAACCAAAAGCTAAAGTGACAAATTTGAAGAGACAAAGAACAAATGCCATCACTAAGGGTAAAAGGAGGGAGAGGAGAAGGGTTGAGAAAATGAATTGAAGAAAATGGTTAATCACAAATCTGGTATAATAAAGCAACACATTTGTTCCTGGGGGAATGGAGGAGTTGGGAAGTGAGAAGTCTCAAACTTTGGCCTTGGTAAAGAAACAAATATAATTAGTAGCTCATATTCACCAGTTCTTGCTATTAGAATTAGAAATCTAAGATAAAATTTTATCTTTAAATCTCAAGTTCGGGAAGAAAAATAAACAGAACATCTGATGGCTAGCATATATTAATCATTAGTAAAATTTTCAGTCTCGTGTTCACTTTGGCAGTACATATACTAAAAAAATTTTCAGTCTCTGGAGCATAAATCTTTTCTAACTTGCTAATGGAAATCAGGATTACTAATAAATCAGATACGAGAAAAAGTAATCTCATTTTAATTCGAAATAGGATATAGTTTAGTTTCTTCAATCAAAGTCATAATTGCATAAGTCACTGACTTTTACATAAGTTGTACTTCAATATAAAATATATATACCAAAAGAAACATAGCAATTAAGTGGGAAGGCGATGGAATTCCACAAACATTTACTACTTCTTACTCTAGATAATGTAAAAGAAGGCATGTTTGATAAAAAATGGATGCCACAAAACTGTGTGAGACTTCCTTATTATTACGTTTCAGTGTAACTTCTATAAATTTAAAGGAGCCTCAGATGTAAAGTGGGAATAATACTTATCTTTAAAACACTTATATTCTTGTATGATACAGAAAGCACTCGGAATTGTGTTTAGAATATGGCAGGCCCTTAAAATTGGTAGCTATTTTATTATTATTAATTGTACGATGACATTTAACATTTTATCATAATTACTTTCAGGATTAAAATGATAGCTTATACTTATGGGCCAACACTGAAAGATTTTTTGCATAGTAAGATTTAGCATCAAAGAACTGATGACTAAACAAAACAGTCATTGGTTTTATTTTCATTTAGAGAATGAAAAGGCAGGTATTGATATTTGGAAAATAAGAAAATACAATTACAGATGTTGCAGCTGTGTAAGAGTTTACTGAGCAGAAGAAACTCATGTTCAACTGTGCTACAGGACTTCTCAGTATTACCCAATACTCTGAGGCAAGTTTTTTGTATATCCTTTCTTAGGGGCAGCTGCTAACTTTTTATTACTCCTTTTGTAGCCACTTTGTTTTAAGGAGGCTCTTCCCTTTGAAACAGACCAAACTAGTATTTTTTTGCTATTGTAATAAGCCTTATTTCTTACATATATTCATCCACATGTCCAGAGTTTGTTCAGTCATATTTATGTCCCTGGGTAGGAAAACCAGAAGATGAGATAAAAGACCTTAGAGATCATTTACCTATTTGCCAACTGACAATTCATTCTTATCCTTTCCCCTTTAACAGGGAAATTAAAGTTAAGGCCCTTTAATGTGTAAAGTGAGACTTATCGAACTTTAGTACTGTCAGGCATAATCCAAACCAGGCCCCAGAGAATTTTGTCTCCTACAACATCATTTCCACCAGTCTGCATACCCATCCCACTGTCCAGCTCACTTCTGGAGTTCCCATTAGGAATGATCTTCAGCACTCCTGGCACATACCCCTTCGTCCTTTGACGGTGGCTTTGATTTCTGGAAACAGTCCTAAATCTTTGGTTCAAATTGAGTTAGGTAAACAAAGTACATGGGGGACACTGACTATTCATGCAGTGATCTTGAAAATTTCATGGACTAGGAATCACCTACATTTTTTTTTTTTTTTAAAGGCAAGTCCCTCAGCCCCATTCCTTCAGATTCTGATTCAATAAATCTGGGGTAAGGCCCAGGAAACAGCCTTTTTAATAAGCTGCCAACCCCACCCCAGGTGATTCTGATGCAAGTGGTTAATAGACCACACTTCGAGAAACCCTGCTTTCAGGACACATCTGTTTTCCTGAGGCTTTATGTTGTCTCTGAAGGAGTTTTTAAAGAAGTTATCGTCAAAATGTTTTGGGCAATGGCAGCTTCACTAGACCTGAGGTGGTTAGCATGTTGAAGATGTTAATTCTCACCTGCTTCACTTGTATAGATGAGCTGCAATCAGATGTGAGACAAATAAATATCTCTAAAGTCTGTGAGCTCCAGAAGATGGAGGAAAAAAACATAGCAGGGAAGGGGAGGTTGCAATATAAAATAAGTAATCAGGGAAAGTCTCACTGAAAAGTTGATATTTGATCAAGGACTCAAAGTGGTGAAGGAAAAAGGGAAACACACAACTATAGGAAGAGAATTCCAGGCAGTGAGAACAGCAAATACAAAGCCCTTACAGTTGGAAAGTATCTAGCATATTTAAAAGGTAACAAGGTCAGTATAGCAGAGCAGCATAAAGCATACAAGTAAAAATTAGTAATTTTGACTATTTCTACATGGTAATAAACACCATAACAAGGCCAAAAGATTAATGATGAACGGGGGAAAATTCTGAATTTCAAACCATAGAAAAGGGGCTAATTTCCCTAACATATAAAGAACTCTTACAAAACAATAAGGAAAAGATCAGCAAAAAATATATAAAGACGGCTTCCAGAAATGGAAACAGTAATAGCTCAGAAACATGTGAAAAGATACTGAAAGTAACTCAGAATGAGTTAACTCCTAATAAAGCTACATTAAGAAACCATTTATTATCTGTCATGTTAGTACAGATAAAACAAAAAACAAACAAAAAAACTTGGTAATACCTTGCTTTGGCAAGGTTACAGGGAAACAGGCACTACATATACTGCTAGTAGGAGTGAAATTGGTACCAACTCCCTTGAGAGCAATTTGTCAATATCTATTAAAATTAAAGATGCACATATATTTTTAAACTAGCACTCCTACATCTGGAAATTTAGTGTATAGATATATTTCCATGTGGAAATCACCTATGTGCACAGTGAATCACTGTGGGCTTATAACAGCAGAATATAGGACATAATTCAAATATCCACCAAGTAGAAATTATTGCAAGTAGCATAATTTTGTGGGAAGAGCAAAGATTTTGTGGAGTCAAAACAAATCTGATTTTGTCACTTACTGGTTGTTTCTTTGGGAAACTAGTTGTTTCTTAGTTTTCTCATCTATAAGATGAAGATAATGATACTTACTTTTAGAACTGGTCTGTGGATTAATAAATATTAGTTTTCTTCCTCCCTTTTATGTGTTTCAGAGTCAAAGTTGGTTTTTCCTTTTACCCCTCTCCCCCTCGAAACTTTAAGGATATGGCAAAATGGTTACTAAAATAAGTTATAACAGCAACCTCAGATTCGTATCTTTAAATAAGGAGTTATGCTTAGCACCGTGCTTGGCACTGTATATTATTGTATAACTTCTACAGTATGTATCAATATCATCATAAGATAAAATCATGCCCCATTCTAGGATAGAGACTTGAAATAAAGATAGATATTTTTTCATGTTGTCATGTTCTCTGATTTTTTCCAGCTGCAAAATTTGGAAACTTTGTGATTTTATTATTAATAAAAAATTTTCAGCATCATTGATTTCAGAGTTAGTTGGTTTTTCTTGGAACCTTGGCATTTCCTTATGTATTCGAAAAGAACTATCATTCTAATTGATATAAAAATGTGGGAGAGCATTAGTAGAAATCTCATACATAAGACGAACGTCTTTAAAAGATAAATGACCAACAGCACAGAACATTAGCACTTCAGTCACTCATCAAAGCTTTCCAGCAAGAATCGATTACAACCCAGCACTCAACAAAGGCTCACTTGAGACAGCTGATGTTTGACAGAGTTGAATGAACACACTGACTATGCAGGCTTTTCCTCTAAGCTGTATACCTGTTATGAGTTAGATCATCAAAAAGAAATATTTAAGGACATATCATCTAAGCTTCCTAAAGAATACTGTTACTGAAAAAAGGATTTAATACAAAGCTCTCTGCTTTTATAGGGGATTGATATAAGAAATAATCTGTTTAAAATAATCTGTCTGATGTAAAACAACAGTAGAAAATAATTGTCTATTATGTTACTTAATGAATCTCACATAGAAAATCATGAAATAAAATTCTCCTTTGAATTCACTGCCAGGAAATCTTGAGATGAACGACTTCCTTTTATGAGACAATGAGACCTATAAATGATAAACTATAAACTCTAGGGTATAGTACCTGGCACATAATAGAATTTCAATAAATATATATTGGATGAATAAATGCATAAATGAGTATATGCCTATCACATTTCCCTTTTTCTCCTCAGCTGACAGAATTACAGAGCTGAATTCAGTGTTTGTGTACAAAAGTTAAGTCAACCCAGGTGTTTATAAATACTCATTATTTGACACTTTTAATTGGTTTTCCTCTGATTTTATTTTTTTATATTCCTGTTTATTATGGTATGTATTCTTAGGTAGCTATTATATCTACTTTTAAGGACAATAATAAATGCTAAATGGAAAAAATAGACAAAAATATATATATAGGAAAGAAAATAAGGGGAGCAAGAATGTTTTTCCAATTCAAGTCAGTATATACATAATGCTTAATGAATACTTTATTGGATAAAGAAATGGATAGGCAGTAGAATAAATGGCACAGTAAGAAGCTAGAATGAATGATAGAAATTACTATCATCTGAGAAATCTGCATCATTAAAGACAAATATAAACCTTGATTTTCAAAAAGTACAGGCCAGTAAACTTGACCTCAGTCTCTTACAAAATCTAGAGAGGTCACTTAGACAAATGCTGTATGAAAACTTAGAAAGAACACAGTAGTTTTGACTAGGAGGCAGCACAAGTTATGAAGAACACAACAAGCCCAAAGAACCACAAGGTTACGAGGCTGAGAACTCATGAGCATTCCATAAGCTTCAACTATCAAGAATTCAGTAAGGTGTATGATAAGGTGTCTCAAAGTCTCCTTCAAGATAAGATTCAGAAATATAGGTTAAGTCAAATAAACTCTTTGTCACCAGGAAATTGAACCTGTAGAGTGCTACCAAACTGAGAGCAGTCTCAAACAGTTAACATTTAGCTTTGTCCTGTCAACATTTTCACAAATGTCTGTGATAAAGAAATCAAATACACACACACACACACACACACACACACACACACACACACAAATACATTGAGCATTCACTCACTCAGTGCCCAACTTTTGAAAAATCAATTATCCCAGTTAATTCTAAAAACAACTCTGAGGAATGTGGTTTTTATTTCCCTTTTCCAATACAGAAACTGCAACTTAAAGGGTTTAAGCAACTTGCCCAATGTCACTAAGGTGGCCTAGTGGCATAGCTAGAATTCCAATCCTAGTCTGACTAAAACTAAAGCTTATTCATACTCTTAACCAGTATGCTGTCTGCATTCTTATAACACTCGATGAATAATTACTGAGTATTATAGTAAAAAATATAAGTAAAAAAGATCAATGCAATTCTTGCCCTTATGAAGCTTATATTCTAGTGAAAGAATTAGAAAACTTTTTAAATAAGTAAAAGTAATGGCTTACTGTGAAAAGTTCTAGGAGAGTACTATAAAAGAGAATTATGGCGGAGAAGCTTTCTCTAGAAAGGTTCATCATGACTTTTGGAAGAGGAGACATTTGAATTGAGACCTGAAGAACAGAAAATTAAGGTCATTTCTGTCTGATGACTTCTGTTTCCTCAATCAGCTAGTGAAGGCAGCTGGGGAGGGGAGTAGAGAGGGACGTGAAGTGTTTCATGAATGAAGAGTAGTATGAAACAGACATCTCACCTAAGGAACGAAAACTAACTGGAGAATCACATGTAGGCTTACCCAGTATTATTGTGTATTCATTTGAAGTTTATTTTTTAAAACTCAATGTGATTTTCTCCAGCAGTGTTCAACTACAAGTGAAAGGGAATAGTTGGGTTCAACAAAGTGAGTGCAACGGAGGAAAACAGAGGTGAGGGAGTTTAATCTATTATAGGAAGTGATAATGATGGACCTTGAAACCTAAATAGGACAAGGAGAGAAATGAAGACTGGAGACAGGAAAGGTGAATGAAGTAAAGTAGTGGGGGAGTCAACAGACTGGATGGCACGATGAGAGCAAAAAGTTTAGCCCTGGTGATACTTGACCAAGTAAGTAAGATGGGAAGTACTGGTCAGAGCCAGATGTTTGAAATCAAAATTTATGAAGTGTCATATTTCCTACTGATGACCACATCTAAGTGTGGTAAATAAGGAGAAGAAGAAAATTTTTCTGGAGTTGGACATGTCTAGGAACTGAGAGGATTATCAAGAATGATACAGGAGTAGAGATGATAAGGAGTTAAGGTATCATTTATGAGTGATGAAATTTGGGAGAGTTAAAAGAATCTGAACTTCAAAAGATCTTGTCAATCAAATGCATTGGTAGAGACAGAAAGAAATCTGGTTTAATAACTCAGAACACAGTTCATTCTGGGCAGCACCATACCTGAAAACTGGTAGGATGTCTTAGTTGCCTACCTGAGTTCAATAGGAAGCAATAATAAAATTAGAGGACAGAACTGAGCCTAGTACCAGAAGAACCTTTCTTGGAGCACTATGCTCGATTCTGGGCACCTTTAGAATGGGAACAATGGAAAGAAAGAAATATACTTGGTAAGAAAAGGGAAGAAAACTAGGACAAATGAGATAGCAGTAGTTAAAGTGATACAGGACTATAATGCACAAGAGAAGTTAGGCTTATTCCAGGTAATTTCAAGGTGAAAACTAGAACCAAAGGGAGAAAGTTGCAGAAGCTCTCCACAGGAAGAAGCACTATACCAAAAACCTTTTCCAGCTTTTCCAGCAGCTCAAAAGCATACTGTTTTTTTAAGCTTTCATTTCTGTCCTTAGCAGTATTCAGGTAGAGAGTGTAGTAACATCAGTTAAGCATATCACAAGCACACCTCAGAGATACTGCGGGTTCAGTTCCAGACCTCTACCTTACACTCCAATCTCAGACTAACAGATATTTCCTCTTTCAATTTCTGGTGGTTTGTTTAGCAGATAAGATCATTAAGATTATTGGGCACGAAAACCTCTTTGAGTATCTATGTAGACTGACAGGTAATTACTGGAAAAGTGTCAAAGCAACCAATTTCCATAGGTGGTTTTATATGACTGAACTAAAATGTTTTTTATTTCTCTGAGTGTTTTACTGTCAGTATTTTGGAAGAAATGTGCTACTGATTTAAATGGCATGAGTAATATGATAAGTAAAATTTCTTCAGAAACAATCATGAATATAAAAATTAATAATGCTGATCAAGCAGATAAAATAAATGAATCTCTGGAGATCTTTTCAATTTCAAGCAAGAAGAAAAGCTAAAGACATGATGGGGCATATTACTTTTTTTAAGAAAAAAGATATTACTTATTTTTAGAATTTGTTTCATTAGATAACTCATGTTTTATAATCTATATAAATGCTGAATCAAGTACCTCTGGCAGTCATGTTTATTTGAATTTGTACATTCTAAAATAGTAGGATAACTAGCTACTGGGAGTGATCCTTTGCACATAACCACACAGGAGTACAGAAGCCACAGAACAAGAAAGGATCTGGCAACAGAGCACAAAGAGGCAAAGTCCTGGTATTAAGCTCAAACTTTGTGTATCTTGAGAAGGCAATGATTCTTTTAATTCTGTGATTCTCACAATCAAGATACCTAGAATACTCAAAGCACAGAGTATTTAGAAGACCAAGGATAATACCAATGGAGTAACAAGAAAGGTCTAGTGCACGAGAAAAATAAAATTTGATTAAAAAATTTACAATGCTGTTCTTTTGTTTTTGTTTATTACATTAATGTTGAGGAAAAAATATTTTTACACAAATTCTTGATTCTGGTACGATGCATATATTATCGGGCAGTTATGACTATAGTACTTGGTAGTAGTGTGGAAAGTACCGACAGCAGAGTAAAAAGGCTTGGAAACTGGTGATTTAAAATGACCTCAAAGAACATTTTTTAAAAGATAATCATCTATTTTAAAGAGAGTAAAGAATGTATTATAAACAGTTTAGCCATCGTCTATATACAGATTGTCTTACTCTCAATCATAAGAGGCCATCACCTTTTA
>NW_006441955.1:3681608-3704116 GCF_000325575.1 Pteropus alecto
TTCCCTTCCTTTCAGTACTATTAGGAAACTATTCACAAGTGCACCCTTGGACAATGCTGAGCAGTAATTATGACTTGCTGACAAAGAGATATGAACAATTACAGAGCCCATTTTGAAACCCTACACTAATAAAGTCATTAGATGCTGCCCTTGCCATGATCCTTCTAAAAGCTTCTGAAGTTACAAGAACACACGGCATTGTTTGCAGGGACAATTGCTGCTGGCAGAACGCAAACCTTGAGTTAAACCATGCTGCAAATTGATCTTGACATTCTGTTAAGACTGCCACTAAAAATCAAAAGCAGAGGAGAAAAGGAGAAAATGAGTGGGTAGGATGTAATCATGGAACAGGAGGGGTTCCTCCTCACCTTCTCTCCTCCCTCTTCAGAAAACAAACCAGAGAGAAAATGACAAACTCTCCTGGTGTTTTGGAACCTTTATTTTAAAGTATTAATTAAGCCCTTGACCTGGGATGTTTAGGATGACAATACATTTCCTTTAAAAGTACTGGAAGAAAAATGTAGCACGAAGGGAATAAAGAAGTTTGGGGAAAATCATTGGAAGTCAGACACTGAAGCCTCCCTGGAAATCTTAGTTCCCTGACCACAACATGTCCATCTGTTTTTGTTTTTTTTCAGCTACTTCTGCAGAATCCATATTTGTTCCTAGGGTAGCAGCTGGGAATTAACACTTCTTGTGTCTCCCACGCAGACCCCACACCTGGGTTATATTGCTGGATTAAATGGGAGGGCAGAGTTAGAGTAACATGGTCAGCTAGGCTCCAGCCAGGCATGAGCCACTGACTAGTTTGGAATTAAGGATAAGTCACTGTGGATATGACTAATTACTGAGGTGGAAAGTGCAGGTGAAGACAGCCTACTTAATAAGATCTTTAAGTCAATTAACTCTTGCCAAATATTAAGTAATGCGGAAAACTATCATTGAATATTAAGGCTAACAAGTACCTGTCAGCACAGCAGCAGAAGTTTACAGTTACCTGAAATACTGCACCCAAGGGCATACGTTTAAAAGCTAATATTGACAGGCGATGGAATTCTGTCTGTGAACATTGGTACTAACTATATATACAAAATTTAACATAATGCTATGTACATGTTACATGCAACTTGTGTTACTGTCGACAATTCCTTGGGAACTGTTTGCAGGTACTCTGAACTGTGTTTAGAAATAATGTGCAATGCCCAATTTAACACGCTGTAGTATGTACACTGATGTACAAAACATTTGCACTTCTGGAACCTATGTATAAGCAACTCATTCTTTAGCACGCATAGCTGGCTAAGTACCCAGTTAGCATTATCCAACTGAATTCAATGTTTAAGTTTTCTAGAACTAGATAATCTAAACTATTACCTATACTGGATGGGCTCATGGAGACATGTGCCTTGTTGGCCTTCCTGGTCAGAACCAGGTATACCCATTAATCCAATTATTACTGGTAATACTGGTGGTTCACTGTGCCATCTCTGCTATGTGGTTTTCCTTGATGAAGCAACTTCAGCCAGGAACCCACGGCTTAATAATGAAGGCACCATATGTACCAATGTTCACATGCACCCAGCAGGTGTCTAATAAATCGAATAGCAAGAGGCAAATAAATGCTTATTGTGCTAGTATTTTATATAGTGCTATCTATATTTAATTCTGATGGTGCCCAAATAGAATTTGCCTGGCTGCTGGGCATGTCTTACCATGTAGCCAGTCTAGCACTCTGGTCCTATGGACATGTTTACTTAATCAATGCCACCACCACAGCAGAAGGCTCAGAGTACCATCCCAGAATGACCCAATTTGAGAGGCCAGTTTGCCTCAGGGGTATCACAGAGACTTGGTGAGTCTGGGGAAGAAACATTGGAACCACTGGATGAACTCATCTAGGTTGGATTTCAAGCCTCTTTTCAGATGGCCTGTAGGTGCCCGGGACACATGAATATAGGCCACAGTATTCTGGGGTGCTACTACAGAAGACATGGTACCAGTCATGGTCAGTAGAAGGCATGGCACCCAGTCTGGACATTTTTAGTTCATTCTGCAAGGAGAATGAATTTTTGCTTTATTAATCCCATTAATGACCATGGAGGAAGGATTACACAATTAGAAGGCTACAGCATTTTCAATGCTCTTTCCACTGCCCAAGCTGGTTTTTCCTTTTTTTTTTTTCTTCTTCTTCAACAAGCCTATTAGAGATTGTTTGTTTATTTATCACTATAACACTTACTTTTAAAAAGGCACTGTGTAACACATTGAGATTATAGACAAAGCTCCCTTGGGGAGCTGACAACCTAGCAGGAAGACAGACAATAACCACACAATGTAATAAGTGCCATCAATACAAGTTAGTATAGGGATACTATAGGAGCATATGGAATGTGCATTTTAACCCAGAAGGAGGTAAGAGAAGGATAGAGAGAGGCAAGGCTTCTGAGAAGTGATATCCGTTCTGAATTTTAAGAAATTATTCTTTCATAGCCCAAGTATTCATTCACTATAAATATATTATGCTAAAAAATATTTTCATTGTATTAGTTAAATTCATGATCGTTTTCTATATGTTGCACATCCAAAAGAGAATCTGATCTCTGTTCCACTGTTTGCCTGTAAGCATATGCCAATACTGGGATGAATCATTAACAAACAATTTCTTGGAATCTGTCCATCCCAGTTGGTTGACCCTATTCCTTACTCTGGTTCAGACCAGATAGGAATATATTAGCTGGTCGGATTCTTCTATTTTTTTCTCTCCTCCACAATTATGTAAACCACTGACCCTTCATTTAGATATCTAATAATGAGGTTTAAAATACCAATATCCTTTTGTAAGAATAGCAAATATCTGTGACCCAATAAACTAGGAATGTTGCTAATATAAAAATCTCTCTCTCAAAAAAACGTAAAATTCTGATTTCATCTTTCTGTGTGTCTTCTTTTTCAAGTCCTTCTCTGGGCCCCTCAGGAAGAGTAACTCACTAGAAAGTTCATTTATACTCTCAAAGCACCTTGTACATATTCCATATTACATATTAGCTCTTATGTCTGACTTGCCTACTAGACTAAAAGTGTTTTGAGCATTATCACTGTATCTTTTTCAACTTTTCATCTTCAGTACACAGCACCATTCCTGGTTCATATTAAACATTCAGTGAATGTTTACTCAATGAATAAACATGAAGGAAATATACCTTTCTTAAGATATTTTTTAGCCACTTCCAAAAGTGGTTTATTTGTAGGACCTCCTTGTTTACTAATATCTACCTGTTTTTAGCTCTTTCATCTCTTTCATTTACAAGATTCATTACTGAATCCAAGTTCTTTCAGGATCACTGTTCAGATAGATATTTAGAAATTATATCCTCCGGCACCCCTCAAGTCTAACAAGGGCTTTCTGCTGACTGCTTGAAGAAACAATGGCCTTGAAATCCAACTAGATATGGCATCCAACAAGACTGTACAGAGTTTTCCAAGAAAGAAATCTTCATTTCAATATATGATACTGAAATTATAAGAGCATTCTTAGGTGGAAGTGGATATAATATACATTCATCTGCCAAATGCTTATTGAATTTCTTTCTCCTAAAATTTTGTGAAAGGCCTTGTTTAATGAGACAAATAAAATGAATAAGCCCTTCCAGAAGATTATAATTTAGTGAGCATGTACAATGTAATAATCATTACATAATCATTACAACTAAAGTCTGATGTCTCAGTTCACATTTGGAATATTCCAAGATCAACCTAAAAATTATCCTAATGCATTTTATATGAATGTAGGTTGGTTAACTTAAATATTCAGCTTAGAAAGTTATTAGAATCATTTTGGAGGTGGGAAATACAAACCATCAACATCACAGGGATATATAACAGTGACATTCCATAGAAATCTGTTTCTTTTTTTTCTCGTTTATTAGTGAAATGAAATTTAACTTATAAAACAACTGACATTCTAGCAACCCTACCAAAGTATTCACTTAGTTCAATATCCTTCACTTGTCTTTTACATACATGAGAGATTCACAGTAAACTGTGGAGGATTAATGCTTCTGTAGGTGTAATCAGAGTATTTCTCAAGCAAAAGTAAATTTGCTTGGCAAGTCCCTTCCTATTTTGGGCATGAATGTCCTCCAGCTATCATATTAGGGGTAGTCCCAGAAACCCACTAAGAAAGCATCTAGACTAAATAGCTTACAGGCTCAGAAGTCTCTAAATTTATATGCTTAATTTCAATTAGGATAGCCAGATATGGGACTAGACAAACCATCTACCAGAAATTTATTTCCAAACTTTATATGTCATTAAAAAAATCACAGTTAAAAGAAAACAAGAGTAATCTTATTTGTGATGCCGTGAAATCTCTTCTAAATTTCCACATACTAATCTGTCCCATTTTAACTCTCTGGTAATAGGCAAATGATGGCACAATAACTTTTGATACATAGCCTACTGTACAATATTAGTGCAGCAGTCTTCTACTGAATTGAGAGTAAATGTTTGAGGTTTTGTTACTCAGGTTTTGTTAATAGCATCAAATGAATGACGCCATCAATTTTCATGACAGATACCTTTGGATAAATGTGATGATAAAAATCCAAGAGAGATCATAGAAATGTAATTCAATTAAACAATTTTATTTAGGTGGATCTATGATAGGTTGTAAGAAAACTGTGGCTAAGCTAAACTCTCTTCTGGGGGGCAATAAATAAGCCTAATTAATTAATTCTCTTATAATTTTATATATTAAAAGAAAATAAACTTTTACACTCATTTAGGAATATGCCATTCCAATGAAACTTCATCTGTGTTTGTAACATATTTTTTCTCATTTGCCTTAACAGTAATAATGAGGAGCTATACACGAAAAGTAGCTACACAATTCTGTTACTTTGTAGAGAAATGTAATACCTTATCTTAAAATAGTTTTTAATTTATAATATGGATAGAATTTGATTTTGAATAAAGATGTCGAGTATCTTAAATTCCAGAAATTATTACATTCTCTTTCTCAGCATTGCCCTGCTTGTTCCTATAAATGTTTATTAAATCAAATTCCTAGATATTTCTATTTTCAATCTTTAATATCACTTCTTTTTATTTTTATGACATTTACTTAATAATGGGATGCCACATTTTAAGAAATGTAGACTGAAATATCCTATCATACTTCATTGTCGGTCCAGAAATTCATTGAGAAATAGCTCTAAAGCCTTAAACAAGGGCTTTATTTTGTGTTTTAAAAAAGTGTCATAAGGAGTTAATAGGACACAGCTGTACTGGCTCTTTCTAATAAGCAGCTTCTGTCGCTTTGGTCACCACAGGTGTCTCTGTAACCTGCAAACTCTTATTACTAGTGTATCAAAGTTGTGCTACTTAACAGACTTCTTTAGTAAAACATAACAAAGCAATTACATGGCTGTTGATTGCCAGTCATAAAAAAAAAACCCCTCAAACACTGTTTTTCAAAAGAAACTACACTGCAATTTTTTGTCATTGTAAAATAAAAGGAACTAAGGAATTAAATGGAGGATAGAACAAAATAACAGCAGGTAGCCCGCTGAACTTAGCCACTACAGATGGTTTAGAAATAGTGTTTCCTTCTCCATCAAGTTGTGGATAAAAGGAAAGGAGGAGATTCCTTACTGCCAATGAATGGCAAAAGATTTAGCCAAGTCTCCAGCCTATGTATTTTGCCTCATGAAAGACCTTCGATGCTGCATTTTTATCTGTTTTTGGCACTGCTTTTCATCACCTTTAACTGAGTGTGAATAATAGTCTGATTTAATTTAAACAAATACAGGTGCTAAAGGTTCTTTATTTATGTATAACAGGGAACATTTCCAAGGCAGAACGAAGTCATCCTATGAAATTTCCTAACCATTTGCTTAAAGAAATGAAGTATTAGATGAAGAAATTGCTTCAACATTCTTTTGCTTCACATTTAAGGAAAGACTCATCTTTCTTTTTGGATTCAGATTACATAAAACAAAGTCTGAATGATGAGCAAAAATTCAGTGAGCCATGAAATAATAAAAAGACAATTCAGATGATTTAATTTCTAATTGTTCTATAATCATTTAAATTAGGTAACTACAACAGGCTTGCCTTGAAATGAATTAATTTAATCTCTGTTCATAAACCAGTAGCCTGTGATTATGATTGTGTTAACACACCCAAAGTAGCATCATGGGATGTTATGGCTGGCCACATGTATAATTAAACATTATGAAATATATTTCAGATGGAAAATGGAAATAGGTAAAATATAAAGAATTATTCATCACTTACAGATATTATGATTAACAAACTAAGCGAATTCATCCTGACAGCTAGGAAAGGGATTTTTTCCTATTGAGAATATGGATGTGTGCAAAAGAATGTGTGCAATAAAGCGATTACATCAATTAGCATATGCTAGAGTTAAGCTATTACCAACTCCCCTGGACTGGTCCAGAATGTCCTGCCTTCTTCACTGGAATTATTAAAAAATAAACTTACTACTAGGAGTATATGTTAGACTTCCCTTGCCTTTTCAGAATATTATTAAAAACACACTTTTCTCTAAATGTTCAACAACATATTACAACATTAGAACGTACAGTACACAGAAATGTAGTATATATCTCTCTTATTGCAAAAAATTGAGAACAATGTATTTTGGTTTTGGTTTTTGGGTTATTCCTAAATTTAAGAAATCTTTATCAGTTTGGGAATTCATAATGGTAAATAACTGCATATGTTAGCTACAATGAATAGCTTTTATCTAATTAAATATAATAGTAGAAAATTGAATGCTGAGGATGAAAATGTTTATGATGATAAGAAATCAAATACAATGATGACTTTTTTAAACAACAGAAGCCCAACTATAACTTGTGAACAACAATATTACCTTGCTCTGTTGGCATCTTTTGTCAGATCCCAAGCCCAGGTTATAAAATTTTGACTCAGATAAGAAACAATAGATTCAGCACAAAGCATTTGTGAGCAGAACACGTTGGTTAATACACTTTCATCATGATGGAGGTAGATAGCAAGAAGCTTTCTCTGAAAAGAGAAGAAAAGACTGATGAATTAAAATATCCATGAATGTAAAATTTCTTGAGTCAATATACATTGAAGACAAAAATTAAATGCTATTCCCTAAATAGAGTAATTGACACTTAGAGTTCCTAAAGCATTTACTAATATGAATAAATTTACTTCCTTACACGCTAAAGAGGGTAGGATGATTATATTCTATTTTACAAACCATGTCACAAATTCCTGTTTATATGTGCAAGCCTATTTCAAGCAGAAATTGCAACAGAATTGCATTTTTTAATAAATAAAATAGATTTACCATTATTCACATTTAATATGTACTTTAAATGTAAAAAAATTAATTTTGAAACCATTCAACTAAACAGAGAAAAAAAATACTGATTAAGCTTGGATGCCAAAATTGTCTTTTACATATTTTTAATGTTTTTAACCTGAACACTGAATAGTCTCTCTTCTACTTGAAAGGAATAGGTCTGAAATAAAGTTTTGTTTTAGTTCTACAGATAATTTCAAAGCCCTTAATGTGCTCCCAGATAGAAGTCCTTATTTAAGGACATGTAACATCTAATTGCCATTTAAAAGGATAGAAAAATGTTCATTTCACATGATTTCTTTCTAGTTTATATTTCAGAAAATTGTCCAGTGTAGTTTCTCACATGGAATATTATTCTTTCCCTTTTGCCTGATAAAACTTCCTTTCAAAACGACATTTATTCTCTTAAAGGTATCCTCTGTCATAGTTTGGCATTTGATAAAATAACTGAAACTAAAAACTAAAATCGAGCAACATAAATTGCAACATATCAGCTTTGATAACAATGACAATTAAAGTTCCTAAATTGTTATTGACAAACTTCTTGGTGCTGCCTTGTAGAAGAGCTGAGTTTAAGAAGAGTCAGTTATCAGGAAATGGAAAGATAAAATTTTATGGTAAAGACAGTGTACAAACCAATCTCTGCAATTCTGGCAAAGGAAAATTTTAAGGAAGCTTAGTTAGGGTCTTTTCCCTTTACATTAAATAAGGATTTGATGATAAAAACTTGTGTGGAATACTAAATGAAAGAACATTCATAGAAAAATATAAGGTACATGTTGATGAACGGTTAATGAAGTGTGATGGACTTATCTGATGGAATTATCCAGATAAATAATCCGAATTATAATAATAAAAAAGTAATCATTAAAATATTTTCTTCAAAGGTGAACTTTGTACTAGATGAGCATAGCCAGAGGTACATAGGTAGATTAAGATACCAAAAGCATCTACTGTGAAGAGGAGAGCACAGTTACACACACATCATCTACTTTAGTCCCCAAAATAAACCTATAAAATAGTGTTCTTAACTTTATTAGCATATGAAGAAAAATGGTTTAGAAAGGTGACTTGTTCTAAATTCTACAACTAGTAAGTAGTATCTCTGGGACTGGAACCCAGATTGACTGACTCTAAGGCCTAGTGTTCTTTCTTTGATAGTAGCAGGAAAATCAACCATACTACAGGCAAGGCTTAGTGTGCTCATAGACTATGAAAGTGCCAGACTGGCTACCACTCATACATACATCAATGCTTCAAGGGCCTCAGACACAGCATGTACTGGGAATATGCAGAGGATACCTATGTATAAGTAGTTCGGCTACTCCAACAGTAGCTGCTTACATGTGTCAGGTCATTTATTCATTCATTCAACAAGCTTTTGTTGAAATAAGCTTTGTGCCAGGCCCAGCTGGAAGCAGTGGTGATAAAATGGTGAATAAGAAAGACTAGGAGTTTCTTCATCTATGTTGAAATCTGCAGATAACAGGAGCTGGCATCTAGGAAGATTGTAATCAGATACATTGTTGTAGAGATACTTGTCTGCTAAATTCCTACTCATCCTTTAAGGCTCAAAGCAAATGCCTCAATGAAACCTTCCCTGATTCCCTTAGGCAGAGTTAAGAGCTTCCTTTTCTGGGCTTCTATCTCTTCTCGGTAGTATTATAATTGTTTACCAGTTTCCCCTCTAGACAAAGTCTCTCAAGTGTGAGGACTGGGGTCTCTTTTCAGTCTTCTTTGCATCTCTAAGCTAGCATAGGTCTCAGCACGTTTTATCAAAGAAACTTGGATGCTGATTTCAACCACAGCTCCCTGGCAAAAAAGACACCAAACGGCAGAAGCAATGCCAAATCACTTTTAGTAAATGAATCTAGAAATGTGCTGTTTTAAGAAATGGAATGTGAACCTGGCAGCACTAACAAATTCAGAGCTCTTCTTAGGAGCTCTCTAGCTGAATAGACAGAGGGATGTCAACCTCTAATTCTGCTTGATCGTATCTCAGCAACTACATTTAATGAGACACTGGGAACAAGAGAGCAGTCCACTTTTAAATCAGCATATTTCTAACCAAACAATGGCAATGGTTAAATCTTTAAAACGCCTATTTCTCTCAAGAACACTGCAATGGAACATTTAGACTTTGGGAAAGAGATTAGCGATTTACATTGCTATCTCACTGATTTAATTTAAATGCTCTTCCAAACCAAATACACATGTGCTGAAGAGGCTGGTAAGAAACCCAACATGCAAAGTTCCCTATAAGTGCAGCCGACAGTGTTGACTGAAACTAAACTTGGAAATCCAGGGCACTAATGCACAATATCAAGCAATAAAACAGCATCTCTTTGGCAATATTTAATTTAAAAAAGAAGAAAGAGGCAGGCGAAGATCAGGCACTGTCTGTTTTGGAGGATCAACCATTCTGCATTTCAAAGCATTGGTCCCTGCAATATCCAGGTTACTGTGCTAGAATCTCGACTATTATATCGCAGTTGTGAGAGGGAGGGCAAAGATGTGTTTACTCAGTGATTAGGCCCTTAGAATAAGCCTCTAGCTCCTAGAGAGACAGCTCACCACTTATTCATTTGGGCCAATTCACAAAGCCTAGGAAGATTAAACATCCATGCTGAGAAGACAAGCGAATGCAGACGGTGAAAAAGAAATAAAAATTCTTTAAAAACTCTGAGATGACTTCATTATTTTTCCACAAGGAAACTTTAGGAAAGTGTTTAGTTAGAGAAAAACCCACATTGACCTCTCTCTAAACCCTTAATCTTTCCTTTGTGGTGGTATTGCTTTGTGGTAAGCTACTGGCTCGCCTCGCCCCTCTTTTCACTGGAATCTGAGAGAAAAAAGGCTCTGGAGAAACAGTTTTCGTTCCAGGGACACAAACCCCTGACACTGTTAAACATGAGATGCCAGGAAAACACACTTAAAAAAAAATATCTCTCTTTAAGCTCTAAACTGTGAGAAAGGAGATGATAAAAAGAGTGTCAGAAGAGGATCTTCAGGCTGGGGGTACTCCCATAGCAGCTTTCAAAAAGGGAAATAGAATAATCTTAAAATAATCTTTTCTCTCTAATTTAATAAACTTTCAACAAAAAAATTTCGCCTATTATTATGACAGTAATAATAAGCAAAATATAAAGACTCTTAATAATATGCAATGCTACTATATTTGGGCTACATAAATCTGATTAAATTACAGGCAGAGCTAACTAAATCTCTGACTCAAATTTCTGATTATTTTTTTGAGCTCAATTAAACATGGGCCAAAAATTGAGAACTGGGTTCAGCATATCAGAAAACTGCTTTTATGAAAAAAGGGCATCTAGTACATAGAAAAAACATAAGAAAATGTTTTGTTTTCCATTACTATAACCATCTTTCCCTTTGGCCCATTAATAATTCAGTTCAATAACATTTGCAGAGTGCCTATGTGTTAGGCACTGAGAATATAAAGATGAATAAAACAAAGTTCCTTGGACCTCAAAGAGTTGGGGGGAGGGTATATATGAGGAAGCAAAGATTTAATTGCAGTACCATATGGTAAGGGGATGAGACTGGGGCATTAAAAACACTATATTTTATTTGTTCTTTCTAATTTGGCAGAAAGTGTGTAAGTCTGGTAGAGATGACAAAGGCAAGCAGCACAGCTCTACTCTTCTTAGACTCTTTCTTTGTGATCTAGGTTTTGGTAACACAATGTAAAGGAAAGTTTCCTGGTTTTAAAGGAACAGAAGACTGTGCTAAACCCAGTTTTTACATTTACCAGCTGTGTGACAATGGGGGCAAGATGGCTATTGTAAGAAATGTAGATAAAGTAGGTGAAGTACCTATTTACAATGCCTTGCCCATAGTAGGTGTTGAATAAAATGTAGCTGTTAGGATGAAGATTCCATGCAAAATAAAGGATTTGAAAGCAATTCCAAGAGAAATGATAGTCACGAAAATGTATTAAAGATTATGCAGCTCCTTCAGTTCTCCTACTGGCAGCATTCAAATCAAGGAACTAAGGTACAAGTTGATGCTTAGGAAACACCAAGCTGACAGCAACCAGTGTGACTTGGCTTTGAGCTACAGTAGCTATTGTATTTAGACACTTAGAATCACAGAACCATAAAACATTAGAGCTGGAAGAAATGAGCTGGCTATGTTTCAAAATAAGCCAGGCACAGAGCAGACACTCAGAAAATATTTGCTGATGGACTGAGAAGGAAGTTGTCTAGTTTCTTTCTGAGCACCAAAACACTCATAATCTGTATGTTCAATGATTTCCAAGTTGACATGACAATTTCTAGGAATGATAGTTTTTCAGTACAAGAATAAAAACAAATATAAAATAATTTTCTTTGTGTAAATTGGGACCTGACTTTATTTCTCCCCTTCCCATTTCCCTTCTTCTTTTCTATCATCATCATCATCACCATAATCGTCAAAATCATCATCACTAAAATTCTTTTGTTTTCGTTTTAAGTTTGGGGATAGTTTATAGGTACAAACCGATATACCAATACAACAATAAACACTCATTTATCCTTTGCTTAGACTTATTAGTTATTAACATTTTGCTATATTTGTTCTTGTTCTTTTTATTCTTCCTAAAACATTTAAAGTTGCACACCTCCAACCTAAATACCTTAGCATCTGTCTCCTAAGAAACAAGAATATTTCCTTATATAATCATAACATCTTTGTCATCTCCAAGACATTTAATATTGTTATAATAATATCATTTAATATGTCCATATTCGAATGTCCTCTGTAGCTGTTGTATTTATTGTATTCATTCCAGGTTCTAATTGGGATCATTCCAGTACACCGCCCACTTCCATAATCCTGTTCCTGCATATGGACGTTCATAGGTCCAGGCCAGCATCCAATCGTGACTCAAGATAAGTACACGATTAGAATAGAGGAAGGGCAGCATGAAGCCACATTGTCTGGGTTCAAACTCCTGCTTTGCCACCTCCCAGCTCTATGACCTTGGGAAAGCTCCTTCATTTTTCTGTGCCTTGGATGCCATATAGCTCTGGAGGTCTGAAGTCCAATACTTTGTTTAGATGGGAATGTTGATATGAATGCTATTACAGCAGTGGCCTAGGATCTAGGCATGATCATCAGATTGGCTGCTTGTTTATGAAAGTGATACTTGAGCTAAATTTTAAAAGCAGGTTATAGGAACTGACTTTGTGACAGAGCTGAGTTTTAAACTTAGGTGCTAGTGAGGGAAAAAAGTGAAAAAGGAAGAGCAAAGAGAACGTTTAAGAAAGGCCCAGTGACATCAATGGCCTGGTGTGTTCAAAGAATTCGAAGCTAGTAATTTTGTAAGAGAGTAGAACCAGAGTGCAGATTGATTTGTGGAAAGAATCATGACACTTTGCCTTTTTTGTCTCCCAAAGCTGAATTTGAGGACCAGTGGGCAGCAATCAACTGGAGAGGTTCCAAAAGGAAACAGCCAGCTACCGAAGATGAGGAGATGTCAAGATGATGTCTTTTTCCTCTTACTTCCTGAAGCAGATGTTGGGGTAACACTCTGAAATCTTGAGGACACAGATGTATTTGAGTCTCACATAGGGAGAACCGTCATATGGAAGTCACAGGTAAAACAAACAAACAGCCTAAAGTAAAATCAAACTCTCTTCATAAAATAAGCTGACAAATGTTCATTGGGTATAGAGCTTTATAAGTTTTCATTGTTCAGACTGAAATATCTTTGAGGAAGAACAACATGGGACTAAAGTTTTTGTGAATAAGGAAATTAGAAGCTGAAGTGATTGGCTATTACAGCAAACTGAAGAGAGGCAGCAGGTTCTTTGGGGAGGCTGGCAGAGGAGTATGGAGACAAGACAGTAGGCAGTTTCAGGCAAGACTAAAGATCTCATTTCACTGGTTTTCCAGGTAAACACTCAGGAACAGTAACAATGACTGGAAATAAAAGAACAGACAGGCACATAAAAGAACAGACAGGATCTTTCTGATCCTCTACTTTTCTCCTCCAAGAGGGATAACCACCCCCAGTTAGGAACGTGAGTATGAATGTGAAGGACCCACTTTGAAAGGCATTGGTAAACAAACACTCCCCTTCCCCACTTTTAGGCCACTGAGGAAGAGAAAAAGAACCTGCAGCCTATCTATCTCATCTGTTTCCATATTCTAGGGGGTGGGGAACTAGAGCAATAAAGAATTGAAGATAAATTAACAGTAATTTTTCATCTAAAAAGTATTGATAATAATGCATCTTTCCTAAAAATCATAGGAACCCACTGATTTGTGGGTACATATGTCTAGTAACTTTCTACAACTGTCCAACAGATTTCAAAGTAGAATGTTGTAAATTATAAAAACAAGCTAAGCTGCGTTTAAGCACACAGAATTGTAGTAACTGCTAGTAGTCCCTAAATATTTTCCATTTCTTCCTTAGTGAAGAAATCTCTTATTTATTTTTTAAGTTATATTAATGGCCGGCTGAATAAAGAATTTCTCAGCATTTAAACAAGTGTGGCAAAGTAACTAAGTTCTAGCCAATGTAAGCAGAAGTGCTAGTATGAGCTCTAGCAGCCATACTGAATCATGCTATAACCTAAACTGTACCACACAGTAGAGCAACATAACAGAAGGAATCTGAATTTTTGACTCTGTGATGTGCCATACCAGCCCCAGACAGACAACCTCTGGACTTCCTAAAGGGAAGAGAGAAATTAACTTCTATTTTGTTTAAGCCATTATTAATTTTTTATTTTTCTGTTACAAGCAACCCAACCCAACCCTAATCTTACACAGACTAATTATAAGAAACTCTTAGTTGTGCATAAAAATGATAGCCTACGGAACGGTATAATTAACTCATAAGATCTAAAGTTATATTTATAGATTAGTTCTTGGCCTATCAGAAAGATTCCCACAGCTTCCAATGGGCCCCGAATTACACCGTTAAGGGATTATAACTGCGACTGGCCTAAGGCAAATGCTCATTAGAAAGGTCCATCTGGTATATCTGCTGGTGAGAAAAGGAGACCCTATTTTTAGAAGGCCAAGTAGAAACCATGATTGGATGAAGGGAAAAGAAGACATGGAGGTTGCTCCTTGGTGTGCATCTAGTCTAGTCTTCATGCAAAGATCAGGGAGGGCCTTCACTGCTAACATGTGGTCCAGTCCATTTAATATCCATATCCAGAGAGGACGGCCTACTGGGATTTACAATAGTGTAATAGTGAAGTGTCCATCTACCTGAAATGCCATGTGTGCCATATTATATTTAAAACTCAATAGGATGGTTGAAGCCATTGTGATTGGTTCAGGGATTTTTTTCATTTTATGATCCATGTTATCTATCTATCTACTCACATACATAATTTGTACAAAAAGTGGCATACTATATACACTAGTATGCATCTCACTTTTTCATTTAACAATATATCTTGAACATCATTCCACGTCAATATATATGAAGTGGTTTCATTCTTTTTAATGGTCACATAGTCTTACACTGAAAGAATGACATTTAAAGTATTTCCAATTTTTTGCTATTATAGACAATACTATAGAGAATGTCCTTGTATTTATATATTTCTCTTATTCTTAAGTATATATGCAGGCAAAAATTTGCTGTTATGATAGGTGAAAGTGACATATTAGTATAGTTTTAACCTGTATTTCTTAATTAAAGAAAAAAATTTTATAAAAGGTATGGAGCATCTTTTATATTTATGAGTTGTTTTACTTTTCTGTGAAAATACCTGCTTATATAGCTTGCCCGTTTTTGGAATTCTTCATAAGTGTATATGCAAGAGAAGTTAAGTTTCCAATATCTTTAATAAAGATACTATGTACTACTTAACATCAGAAATACTTTGATTTTCAGACTGCAAATGACAAGACAAATATAAAACCAACAGATTCTACTGTAATGCTTTGCAGAGAAAAGAAAGGCCAGAGCACATTAGTGTAGGTCTATGACAAAAGCAGTATTATTTTGCTTTTTAGGCATTCCAAGGAGAGTGTGGGAGAAACAGGATACTAAAAGATATGTAGTATAAAAAAATACATAAAAGCTAACAGGCTGTGAAATTTAGGAGCTAAAAATTTTGTACATTATATTGTGCTATTACTGTACTATGATTTTCTAATCATTGCCTGACACTTCACAACTTCATATATATGTAAATATATACAGTTGCACAGTCTCACTGCCACCAATTTCTCCCTTTCAATCCATCCTATCAAATTGCTACCACACTTCTTACTTATTCCTATATAGTAATGTGTTGCTTAATGACGTTCTGAGAAATGCATTGTTAGGTGAGTTCATCGCTGTGGGACAATGGAGGGCACTACACAAATCTAGATGGTATAGCCTACCTCATACCCAGAGTTAATGGTATACCACAGTCATACATGCAGCTCGTCGTTGACTGAAATATCATTATGTGGCATATGACTACAGTACAGTTCTGAAGGTGTCACTCTCTTCAAAAACTTTCAAAAACTAACACTGCCCAACAACAAAAGTCTTTAGCTGGCATTCAGAGATTTCCATGATGAAACCTCAGTGTACTTCTCTATTTTAGCTTTATCTCCTGCTCTGCTACATGTACCATATAAACCAATTGAAAAGGCCTATTAATGTGTGCATCTGAATAACTTGGTTATTATGATTCATTATTCCAAGGTGGTTTAACAGCCAAGATATTTTTATCCCCATTCGAGAGAAAATAAAATGGAGGCTTATATAACCAATCAGTATCAGGGTCTAATTTCAAATCCAAATCTGCCTGATTTATTCAATCAATGTCCATCTACTATAAACAATCTTAAAGATGTTTCACATACATTTCAAAGAAGTTTTATATATATTAATTTTTTGTTAAACAACCTTGTGAGGTATGAATTACAATACAAAATTTTAAATGTAGATACTGATGCTCAGAGAAGTTGAGTAACTCAGTTAATAGCATCCAGCTAGTAAATAGGGAGCCAGAATTTAAATATAAGAATTTTAATTATTACTCTTTTTACCATACCTCTTATTTTTAAGTGAAAATGTTTACAATTAGTTATGAAACAGATTTCTTGAATTTACATGTGAAATACCTGGAGATCCAATTCAGCTTTTTATCCTTTTAAAATAGGTAATATGAATAACAAATACTTTCTAGGCCAGGGAGTGCCCTTTGGGAGAAATGATACAAATATGGATAAAGTACATTAATGGAAATCAGCCTTGCTTTTGATATTTTAATAAATTTTATCTATATAGCTTTTCAAATATAGTGAAATGGTTTTCAAAAGGACGGTGAATAGTCATAAACGAAGAGCATTTTATATGGCACCATATCTTAAATTTAATACATTTTTAATTCATTTAAAAATAATTTTAATATGGACACTAAAAATTTTTACAATTTTAATTAGGTAACTGTGATGATTCTGTTGGAGAATTAAAGGCAAATTCTAAATATGGCACTGACAATGTACTGTTTAGTGTTACTGTCTAATTACAAGACAGCATATTTAATATTGTTGCATTTATGTAAAACATATCAACTTCTTTACTGATGTAAATATTGTTGCATTTATGTAAAACATATCAACTTCTTTATGATGTACATATTTGGAGGTGTTTTTACAAATCACATTTAAAAGTAAAAATGTTTAATAGTGGCTATATTCAGGTTTGGGATTATGTGGTAACTAATTTTCTACTTTAAATATATGAGTATTGTAATTATTTTCTACATTTTATTTGTACAATGAAAACATACTTAAGAAATTATATTAGCGTCTTAGTTCTTATCTTACACATGTGCATATAAAATTACTCTAAAAACATTGCCTGCCTTTAAGGAATTTAAATTGAAAAGAAAACAAAATGACAAGATGAACAGACTGGGCATATTTTCCAAAGCACAAAAAAGTTTGCCTAGTTTCTCTGGATGGTGGAGTGCTAGAAACTCACCAACTACAGCTGTGGCTTCAGATTTGTGTACAACTTATTTTTCTTAAAAAACACTGATCAGTGGTGGTACTTAGATTTCTTTTAACATGAGGAAGTAGACATAGCACTACTTTAAAATGGGCTGATTTAAAAAATGTAATAAAACAATAACTAATAGGCACTGGTAAAGCAAAGCATTCATTTTGATATAAATGCTCATAGGGATTCTCAAAATTCCCTTCTGGAACTGTTCTTATAGCTAGTTCATGAATTATATGAGAAAGTCAGTTTAGTTATTTTACAGACATTTCTCAAATTTGTCCAAAAATGTTGAACAGCACCTTAGCCACAGTGCTGGGTACATTTATGGGTAGCAGCCCATTAAATCTTTAAAACAACCATATAAAGTAGATATTATCATCATGATCATCTTTTTTTCCCCCAGATTAGAAATAGGATTATTACTCCTATGGGCCACAGAGTTATTAAGTGGGAAATCAAGAATTGAGTACTTGTTTTATGTGTAATATCTGCAAACAGCATTGAGTCTGCAATCAAAATCTAAGGAGGTGTAACAGGATTACTGATATCAAAGCCCAGTGTTCCAAGGGGATGCTGGGAAAGGAACAATCTTTCATGTGAGAGATAAGCTTTGGCACTGGGCTTTTTATTGCTGTCGATTTTTAGTTACTACAAATGTCCCCATCCCCCTGGCCATGGACCCATTAGGAACTGGGCCACACAGCAGGAGGTGAGCCCTGGGTGAGCAAGCGAAGCTTCATCTGTATTTGCAGCCACTCTCGAGCGCTAGAATCACCACCTCAGCAATACCTCAGATCATCAGGCATTAGATTCTCATAGGAGCTCACCAGTCTGCGGTGCTAAAAAGGTTGGGGACCGTTGCTCTAGGGTGTTTTTTGTTGTGAAGATAATTCAGGGGGTTTAAGAAACTCCCAGAGAATCACGATGTGACCAGTGATAACTTCTGCAACCTTAATTAAGGAGGCTAATCATTGTTCTCACTTATCTAAAGATGAAATATAAGCTTCAGTCAACATATACCTTTAAAATGCTAGGTAATACTGGGGATCACAGTGTCTTCCATGCCTTGGACCTTGCCGATCTTTCCAGCCTCAGGCTCTGCAATCCAACTCTGTGTCTTGCATTTTTTGGTCTCTGACTTAATTTTTTGGCTTGTAGTACCCTCATTTTAATCTTCTTGTCTTTGCTTTAGAACTCTGTTGTTGTTTATAATTCTGTTATTTGCCATAGCATTAGTTATCTTTTAAGATTAGGTCAGAGATACCTCCTCAAGAAGTCTCCCTGAACTTTTAAGGTAGATGAAGTACCTCTCCTCTTTGCTTCTATAGCGCATTACGCTATGTAGTTCTGCTTATATCGTGTTATTTTCCTACTAGACTGTGAGCATCTCAAGGGTAGGAAACCTCTATATCCCAGCTGACATGTGATATTTATGGCCTTCAACTGAGTGAGCATCCTAATAGTTAAGGGAAAGGGACTGGAGGTCATAAAACTGATCAACCTATTGTCAAAAGTCAAAACTTTGACACAATATACTTAAACACAAGAACTTAGAATACCTGTTTTACTGAAGTTGGAGCTCTGCTTTGGACAGTACTGTAAATTCCTCATGAAAAAGGCAGAAAGAACTACGAGCACTCTCACCACCAAGTGCTCTCAAATGAAATCAGTTTGAAGCAGTTTTCATTAAGATGGATTGAATGTGGCATCGTGAGAAACACTTTATCAAATGTAGTGTTTTACTTAGTGATTAACTATATACCAGTTGATGAAGCTCCCCAAATCCTTTGTAATCCCACCACTCCAATAAACATTTAATGAGTATATAAGTTCAAAAAGCCTAGCAGAGGATTTAAACCTTCAATCTTGTTTTTATTTACTCTTGGAACTCAATTTCTCACTTCAAGTGAAGAATGTTGGTGCTTGAGGCTCATCTGTTGCCCTGGTAAAATTAATGTGCCTCCCACAGTTTAAATTAAACATGTGATATTTAAGATGAAAGAAATTTAGTAAGAATGTCATAGTATCGGTCACACTCGCTTTAAAATATTTGAACATCAGCAAACTATTTTCTTGAAAACGATTCATTCAAGAGTTTTAAAAAATAATATTGAAAAAGATTTGTTTTCACATTTCTCAAACGTGAAATCTGAAAAGTAGATTGAAGTTTGGTAACTGAATCCTTCCGTACAGAAGTTAGCATTGAAAACTGAAGTATGGTGGTATAGCATAAAACATACTTAACTGTGTTAGAACGTCTGAGCTCTTATTTGGCCTCACTACTTATTATTATGTGTCTTTGAGCAAGTCATGTAGCTTCTCTGAGCTTTCTCATTCCTACAATGGCAATGCTGATTTCATACTGGTTTGTTGTGGGATTCAAATGAAATATATAGGAAAATGTTTTAGAAACCAGAGTACTATGTAAATCTGAAGTACGATTTGTATATTTACATAGTACTCTTTAATTAAAAAGAGATGTGCATAATTTGGTTGATGACCATAATAAATGTATCTGCTTAGATTTAATTTTAAATAATTTATCCATTATGTGAATAAATTTTACTTAAGTTTAGAGTAATATAATAATAAGTAAACTGTTGATTTCTAATCTGGAAAAGAGAAATGAGGAAAGAAGACAAGGGGAGAAAGATAAAGAGTTTAGGAGTCCAAAGAGGTCAGTGGATTTTGGCATGAATCTAATATAAGTAAAACTTTTAATTAGATGAAGCAATTATTTTTATCTGTTAAAAGACCAAGACACTAACCAAAAACAATCAATTGTTTCACTAGAAATACCCAGAAATTAATAAGCAAGAGTTTATGCTCCCCTGGGGATCATTAGTCTGAATAAATTCAAATGCCAATTTACTGTATAAGACAATTAATAAAAGATTTTTTTGTCTAACATACTGAAAATGTAAATAAGTTTCTTTATTTAAAGTTATAATGTTTAAGATATACACAGTGTATCTTACTTACAGTAGCTTTTAAAATGGGATTTAAAAGATATCTATGCCTATTTTGGAGTTACAGTTTAAGTAACAAAAAGCCCTGACATTTTCCAGTTATTTCAACTGCTTAGCAATCTTGCTGGAAAGAGACGGACACATCCCAAATACGTTCTTATCAAAGAATAAATTTAAAAAATATATTATTTTAAAGATATAATTATGTACTCTTTCAAATATGTTTATATCCAACAATAAGTCATTGTTTAAATATAATAACATGGCCACACAATGAGAGACTCACAATCATTAAAAATCCTATTATAATAAAGTACTTAGCATTACTTACACAGCGTTCTTGCAAAAAAAGTTCAACTTGAATTGAACAAAGCTTTTAGACCTAATATCCACTTCTCAGGAAATACAGAGATAGGGGAGCAAGTTAAATAATATCATAAGGAAATAATCACACAAATCCAGAATTTAGAACAATGTGCAAGTCATCGAGCATGTTTCTTCACAAAGCAAATGTCATGGGGAAAAAAAAAGGAAGAGGAGGTGCTTGCTTAAAAGGGATTTAAGAAATCTAACAACCAAATACATAATTCATCTTCCTTGCATGTATTGTAGCTAAAAAAAAAAAGAAACAGTTAAAAAGACATATTGGGACAACTGGTGAAGTATGAATATGTACTGACTATTAGATGATATTTGGGAATTATTGTTAATTTTGTTATATGTGATAATAGTATCATGATTATGTTGGAGACTATCATTATTTTTGAAAAATGCATGCAGATGTTTTTAGGGATAAAATATGATGTGTGTTACTTTGAAATGGTTTAGCAAAAAATAATGAACATACAAGGGTATCCTAAACATTCACGTGCAGTTTAAGTTTTAATAATTTCAAACATTTAACTGCTACAAACTTTAAAAAAATCACATGAGAAACTTTATATTCCTTTTACATTTGTTTTTGAATTTTGAATAATAAATCTTAAATTTATTTTCTATTCTAATAAATGTTTGCCATTTCAATAAGAGGAACTAAAAAAATTACCAAAATAATTTATTCATCAAAATCACATACTTAAATAAGTACAAAAAATATAAATAATTTAATTTCAAATGCTATTCTTTCATAAGTGAGCAGCATTTATAAACTTTTTAAGTTTTTAAGGCTTAAAACTCCATTAAACTTTTAAATACTCTGAATACAGAAGAAGCAAAAATAGCAAAATTTTAGTAATTATTAAATCTAGGTATAGGGAACTTGGGTATTTATTGTATTGCTTTTCCTGAATTAAAATTGTTTCAATAAAAAGTTAAAAAATAAAATATAATTAAGAAAATAATATTAAAAGGTGAAAATAAGCTGTTTTAACAAAATTATAACATGACTCAATTATGTATTAAATATGCACAAATGTATTCATTGAAATATACAATAAAGTTATGAAAAAACATATCACAAAGTTAACCTTTAATCTTTGTTAGAATATTTTCTTTTTGCTTTTCAGTATTTTCTATAAACCTGTACTTATGAAAACTATAAAACTATAAATGTATTATTATAAATATGTATTTCTTCAAAAATAACATCCATTGTATACGGATTTAAGAGTTTAGAAAAACAGATGCTTAAAACAGCCTTTATAATTGGCTATTCCACTATTCTTAGGATAAAGAACGGTTTATGCTTATATTTCTTAATCTACTTCATTAAACTAAATGATAGCTCTAAGTTTCATCAAGAATTACTGATTTGGAAGACAATTTTTAAAATTTATTTAAAATAAATTTTTCTTTAGGTTAGAGTTGAACAGAAACTAGAAACTAAAAATTTCAGAGGCATCTTCGCACTCTATTCTAAAAATACCTTGCCCTCTTTAATTCCAATAACTCTCCCCCTATTCCATTGATACACTACTCCTTCCTCTGTTTTTCTTTCATTCATCGAATATACAGAGTATTTACTATGTATAGGGATGCAAGGTACACAGTCACTGCTAAAAAGAAAATAAAGTCTCTTGAGAAGACCTATATAGAGAGAGAACGAATAATTACAAGCAATTACAAGCGATGTGTTAAGTGTAACAATCAGATAAGAAAAGGTATCTGCAAAATACCAAAGGACAGGGTGTGGTCAATGTGACTGCAGTGGAAGACTCAGAGGAAGTGGAAGAGTCAACCAGGCAAAGAGCAGGAT
>NW_006441955.1:3704169-3736669 GCF_000325575.1 Pteropus alecto
GACAGTGTTAGGAAGCATGAAAAAAAGAGTAAGATTACGGAAAAATACAAATGGTACACTACTGCTAGATTTATTAAGTGTAAGTCAGGGAATGGGAAGAGGCAGGAGCCAGATTACTGGACAGCTGTGTCAGCATATAAGTGATTTCATAGAACCTTCTTGTTTAAAATGTATCTTCTCAATTTTTGTTATAAACATCAATCTCTTGGTTTCAAGATTACAAAGCCCATTTCTGTATTTAAGGAAGAATATTTCTGTTGACTAAAATGACTTTTGGGGAAAAAATATTGTAGTTATTAACTATATACTATTAGATGAAATAATCATTTTGGGAAAAGACTGAAGAACAAATCCTTTAGCAAGAAACTGTCAATTACATAACTGAAAAGAATACAAACAAGTAGCCGGGTCCCTTCTAAGCATGTCTGCCTTTCTCTTCCCTACAAAAAACCCTGTTTCAGAGCTTGCCAAAGCCTTTTGCAAGAGACAGCAGTACCGTCATACTACTACCCTTCTGAAATGGGTATCTTGCTGATGATTAGGTTGGTAGATGAACCAGAAACAAAATCAAGACTTCAGTCTGAAAAACAACAGAAAACACCAAGCATTGCCTCGGGCCTAATGGTAAATTTATGGGATGCACTTTTAATCAGAAAAGGTAAGATTGCACTTACATCTCGGGCTTTCACATAGAAGGCCTCTTGAAAAGCAGCTTCTAATGAGCCAATAAAAAATACAGGATGACAGTCACCATATCTATAGAAAAAATTGGGTCTATTAATTAAAATACATTTCAAATTTACATCAAAGTTTCACAACTCTATCCAATAACTTAAGCAAATGTTGGGGCTAATGTCTGTTAAGAATAGACCAATCATTAAAACATTTCTTTAAAGTTCTGGCAATGAATTTCATTCATTTTTAGAATTCTTCTTAGAAGAATATCAGCCTATACTGATATATATAATAAGTACATTTAGCAAATGTATTTAATAAGTGCCACAAAACCATGCCATTTATAAGGAGCAATTCTTGGTTACCCACTTTCATAAGATTTTCCTAGTTACGGTGTCCTTAACTTTCCATTTTAGTTCTGCAAGTCCAACAGAGAGGGCAAAAAAATGGTATCCTACAAAATTTCCAAATTATAGTATTACAGTGGAAAACAGAACTAAAGAGAAATATCATTCACATGAAAACTTAGGGTTAAATATTCAAATCTTTATAAACACCTTAAGGAAATTTCAAATGCATATAAAACATATTATATTAGACTCCTAAAAGAAAAAATGCTAAATGATTCTGAAACAAATATTAAAATAAAAAACTTACATTAAAAAAATTTAAATTATCTTTTTATGTAATATTATTTTACAGGATATTTTGTTTTTCCTAGGATATATTAAAAAGTATTATACTACAACCTAGTCCTTTGGGAATATAGTCAAGATATTAAATTATTGTGCTTCAATAAAGATATAAAGATAAGATGAATACATCTCTGAAATGGCATGTGGTTTATTAGTTATCTGACACAGAAATATACGTATTTTACTATCAAGACTATATAGATTGATAAATGTATCCTTTGAATACTTTAAGGAGAAATTAAAAACAATCAATTTATGATTACAATTGCTCCAGAAAAATCACAGTAGCATTAAAAGAACATCAATTTTATATAGTTAAGGTCCTAACCCTACCTTGAAGAAAACTCTGCTGTAAATTGTAATAAGGCATCTCCTTCATTTTCTGCGTTTTCTGGCACTAAAAAACAAACAAAAGAAAAAAACAAAAACAAAAAAAACAAAACAAATAGACACAAAAAACAAACCACATAACATCTAATCCCACATATAAGAAATATATTTAATCAATAAAGAAGAAATAAAATTAAATTTTAGCTTCTGTGATATATCTGAGGAGACATTTTAACTCGATATACATTAGAAGATTTCATCAAACCTTAAAAAAGAAACTTAAAAAAAATTCAAGCTCATAAATTTTGGAAAATCAACTGACACAATTCTGCTAAAAAGCGTTTAAAATATGTGCCAGACATCAATTAGAATTTCAATGTTTTTTGAAATGACATCTTGTGATTAAATTATATTTAAAAATGTGAAATTACTTTAAAGACCTTAATAATCAGAAAAAGTCAATTTTATGTAAATATCATATCTATTTCTGCCCACAGGAATTTCCTAATTTCAGAGTAAATGAGCCATTTAAGGACTTTTTTTAAAGGTCATTTTGCATATAGCAACCACTTGTGATTCTATAGTATGCATCTTACAAGGTGAAAGTGAGGAAGATGGCACATTTAATTTATTTTTTTCCTTTCAAAGATGTGTACCAGTGAATGGAAAAGTGATATTACTACTCTCGAAACTGAGATCTCCAATAAGATGTGGGGAAACAAGTACAGTCACAGAAAGTACAGTTATTTGTTTATCTACCTCTAGGTTTAAAGAGACAAATTCATAAATAATTATACATGTGAAACAGAAGTTATTATTCCCTTGCAGTTTTAATAAAGTTTACTAAAGCACTGGGAAATGTTGGGCTTAATAAAATCAAAACTCAAGAGGCTCTGGTTCTAACGAATATATTTTGTTATATTTTCTCTCTCCAAACTTGAAGGTCAGAAAGACATTTTCGAGTTCACTTTTCTTCATAAGTTTTGGCACTAGGAGGGAGAAATATAATGCTGGACCCAAAGAGCTATTAATACTCACTCATTGGAGATTTTCTCAGGGCAGATGACGCCATGCCGAATACTTCACCATCATCCACCCCAAATTCGGAAGCATCTTCAAAGTCATCTCCATCACTATCACTAACCATATGAACATCGGTGCTTTGCTATATAAAGAAAGTCCTGATTAGTTTTACATTGACTTTAGGTAATCAAATTCCATTGTATAAGTTATATAATCACATTTAGCATTATAAAAGTTTTATTAAAGAAGAAGCCATTTGCTAGAGCAAAGCTCGATATTTTTCAGTTTAAGGCTTACATATATTTCTAAATTTGTGATGATACCCCTAGACTAAAGGTTAGTGACTGAAGAAGAAGAAGGATGCTTACAAACTCCACGAAGACAGGGTTTTTGTGGTTTTTATCCCTACCCTATAGTAACACAATTAAGTGCTCAAGAAATATTTGCTCAATAAATGAGGAGATAGGTACAGTAGGAGAGATCAGAGACTAAGTAAGCTATATGAGTCTTCCAAAAAGCTCACATAAATCTATATTTGTCAGGTAAAGTAATGGTAGCATTTTCAAACTTGGCACTTCCTTACTGCAATGGTTCTCAAATTTCTCATTAGTGAATATGGTACACTATTCTCACAGTATTATTAGAAGATAGCATGAAATATACTATATATGAAAGTTCTTTGTAAACTGAAGGCTATTAAATATGAGATGCAATAATGATACTTGTATTAAATAAAGTAGTATATTATTGAGAATATACTACTATATACTGGGCACTGATAAACATGTTCTGCTTATTTTGTTTTCAGCAACATCAGTTGAGATGTAAGGTATTACAATTAAAAACAACTTCAGAACTAGGCTGCTGATCTCTAGTTAGAATGGGATTTCAAAAATACTGAGACTTAAAACATTTAAACTGAGTTATGAATACTGACAAGTATTTCTGCCTTGGATGAGAACAGGGTTCCAGTAAAGTATCTGGCTAAAAGTCTGCCAGTGCTATGAGCAACAAATAAAGACAAATAAATGAAATTTCTATCTTTTAAAATATGGCACTATGTACTTAAGTTGTGAATGGGGAAACAATTTGATTCCTCAGTCTATGCAAAAGAGCCTAAATCAGAGATAAATATTTGCCAGAAAAGCATTAAGAGAAACTTAGAATCAAAGATTCATAAAACTTAGCTATAGGGCATGCTAGAGTTTGGACAGCAATAGAATCATAGATTTTAAAGCTGGAAGGGATTTTAAAGACGTCTCATCAGTGTTTTCAAACTTCTTTTCACAGGGTTACATCCTTCACCCAGCCCCAAGCATAACATTTTATAAAACTGCAGTGCACACAATATATAAAAGTAAGGCTACTCTGGCTAATGCAGAGAGAGGGCACTGGGGAGCCTAATGCTCCTGGGCGGGGCCTTTTCTTCCTCATATCCTTTGACAGATGGTGTATCTTCAAAGGCTCTCAAAATAATGTGGAACAATTGAAAAAACTACTGATTTGGTGAGCCTTATAGCTCCAAATGAGGAAGCCAAGACATTCACTCCAATTGACTCAGTAGGCTTAACATTTCTTCCTTGGGCATAACCAAGCATTAATGTCCAGAACTGCAACATTTTCCTTCATAAAGACAGTCTTCCCAATAGTGTGAACAGAGAAGGTAATGAACATATACTTATTGGAGGAATAAAATTGAATGGCCCTTGCCCTAAATTGTCTATCCGCTCTTCTGACTGTACCATTATTTCTCACAAAAACCTTGGTTCTACTTGTGATCCTAATCCTAATTCAGTATTTTGCTTTGTAGAGCCAAGATCCTCTCCTGATTTTAGCAATGCAATACCTTAAAAATGCAAAATCCCTTCAAATGTCAAAGCAGTGAGGGAGCCTCCTCTACAAAATAACACATTTACTAACATCACACTTGTGCTTGAATTCCCGTGTGTTTCAGGCAGGCAAATATCTAGAATATCAAGTTCCCTTGGACTTTGAGGCTCAGTTTTAAACAGGTAAAGGCTCAGGATCTAAAAGGTACACTACATGTTCCTGTTGGATGCTCATCCAGGTTCCTAGACAAGTGGAAAGAAACAAAGGTCTGGTATAATAAACCTTCTCACACCCTCTATCAACTACACTATCATCTCAGCCTTCACTTAGTCTTGCCTAGTACTCACCCCTTCTTCAAGAGGCATCAGATTAAGAAGGAGGATCGACGGACACAGGGGTGAAAAGAAAGGGACTGTTCTACATATCATCTTTTCTTCTTCACCCCTTTTACCTTATCCCCCATTTTCCTAATTCATTTTTCAATCAAATAATAGCCCCTTTCCTAACATTAGGATTTCACCTCATACTAAGATGGTGATTTAATTTTGTGCCCATGTAACTTATCATTCATTTTATCTTCACACAGTATAGAATTCCCAAATCTCTTACTATCCCAGAAAGCAAAATTCTACATCTTCAAAGGGAGGTATCTAAAAAGCCGATTTTGTTGAAAAAAGTATATTTCAAATATGAATTATTGAAGTATCTGCAAGAATGAGCTACTTAATTATGTATAAGGAACTTCCAATCTCTTCACATTTTCTTATCAGCCATCTAACAGGTTAGGAAAAGCTTTTTCTAAAAAATGAGATAAACAATCTTTTTTTTCATTAATGTTTGCTGATGAGAATAGATAATCTCTTGGTTCATTCATGGCTGCCCTAAAATTCTTTGAATTCAGAGGAGTTATTTGTTCAGAATTTTAAAAACAGCTAAAAAAATTGTGATTCTACTTTAGCTGTTTATTATACTCATTTATTCCCTTTATCATTTAACAAACACTGACAAACCCCTACTAAATACCATGCTGTCTGGACCTCTATGAAAGATATAGACTGTGTTCTCTTAAAGAACACCATACAAAATAAAAAGATAATTATAATATCTAGTAATAAGTGTATGATAGGTAAGTTCAGAGGAGAGCATTTAATGCACTGGGAATGGGAGGATCAGGGCAAACTTCCTAAAGGAGATAATAACTAAACTGTTTGAGACAAAAAATAAGAACTCATACATACTTGGCACTAAGGCAAACTTATACTTGAAGTAGATATTCCTTTCACCAACTACTTATTATGTCAAAGTACCAGGTTAAAAGCTACAGATACAGAGATAAAACATGGTTCCAGCCTTCAAGAAATCCTCATTCTAAAGGAAGATATATTTAGTTGCAAATATGTCTTTTTCAGTATGATAAGAGATACAATAAAAGTATAAATAAAGAAGAATAAAGGAGAGAACAGTCAGTTACTCTGGGATCAGGGAAGACAACTGTGCAAGGCTTCACATAAGTGCTAACAATTAACCCATACCTTACAAAAAGATATCAATTTTGTGGAGTGTGTGTAATGGAAAACTGGTGGGGAGGGAGCTGTACTCTAGACAGAGAAAAAACTCAGGCAAGGAATTGGGTATTTTAAAAAAATCAATGAAGACTTCAGAAAAGCAAACTGAATCATCAGCTCTATGTATGGGAGAGGAATGTGGACTGGCAGTGAGGATAAAAGATTTGACGGAACTAGATTGTAGATGGAACTAGACTGTAGCCCTTAAACTGGCACATTAAGGTATCTGGACTTTACTCTGACGGCAACAGAGAAATCACTAAAGGTTTTTAGGCAGAGGATTGTTCAAAAGAACAACTCTGATGGCTCTGCATATGTCTATGTGTGTCTGGGGTAGTGTGGCAGCATATGGAAGATTAGACCTGAAAATATGAGAAAGGAGACATACTTCAAAGTTCCAAGTGAGAGGACTTGAGAGCCTACACTTGTGCAGTAGCAGTGTGAATTGAATGGAGGGAATAGACTTAAAATATACTTCAGCAGAACTGATAAAAACCATTGACTAATTATATTCGAGGATGAAAAAAATGGAAGAGGAAAACGCATCATAATTTGGATGATTCAGAAGGTAGAGAAGGTCGGGTTTGGTGAGGGAGGATACTGAGGCCAGTTCTTACATAGAATAAATTTGAGGAAGCTGTAGGACAACCTGGTAAAAACATCCAGTGGGCAGCTGGAAAAAAAATCTTAGCAGCTCAGAAAAGAGGCCCAGAAAAGATTTAGATTTGGAAGTAATCAGCATATAAATAATAGTTGAGGTTATAGGAATGAATAAGATCACTCAGTTAAAAAATAAAGGGAAAAAAGTGATAAGGATAAGAGAATATATATACGAATAATTATATATTAAATACATGAATATGTAAGTATAAATATATAAATTAATATTAAATATATAAATATATGAATATATAAATATTTCAATTGGTGAAAGAGAAATGGTAAAAGAGATGGAGAGATACTGTCAAAGATTAGAAAGTCAATTGAGAGAAAGAATCTTAGAAGCAAGGTCTAAGGAAATTTCAATGGAGACAAGAACTGTGAACAGGTTTAGTAGAATGAGAATTAAGAAAGAGATAGCTATGGTATTATGACAACAACAACAAAAAACACAACGAAGAAGCCTGAATTAATAATCAAAAGACTTGGCATTGAATACTCTACCATCCATCTTTTGTATGCCTTTGCATCCCCACTGTAGAATGTGATTAATACTGACCCACAAAGGTGGCTGTGAAAATGAAAAGAGATGGTGTAGCATGGTCTCTTACAAAAACTATTATCTAACTCTAATAGTTATATTCAATTTTAGTCACATGGTAGAAAAAAGCCAAGTTGTAGTAAGTTAAGTTAATAGAAGATGAAGAAACAGAGCTATCTAATATAGATTACTCTATGAAGGTTGACTATGGAAAAAAAAAAAAAAAAGAAGGAAAGATGAAGCTAAAGCTTGAGGGGAAGCCTGGTTTGAAGGAATATTTTTTTTAGGATGAGAAGACTGGAACATGTTTTTAGGATGAAGAAAAGGAACCAATAGAGAGGAGGAGGGTAAAATGCACGAGAGACCCCTTCTACCCAACCCATGTTGCTGGAGAGGTTAGATGGGGTAAAATCTAGGTAATGGGCAGAACATAAACTCTAATAGCAAGAAACTTCTCAACAAACAAAGTAATGTAACAAATTTGATGCTAATGTGAAAATAACCTTACATGAATAGAAAAAAAAAGGATCCTAAAAATCTTGATGTATTAGATCAGTTGGAAGGAATAGTTTCAAAGAACAGCAAGTCCCTCAGTGACTGAAACAAAGTTTTTGGCTTGAGTTGATGATAAGCATTCATATGGGTGAGGAGATAGATTTTGGGGGAGACATGGTAGGTGCAGTTTTGTAGAGAGCAAATCTGCAGTGGGCATTCACATAGGGATGTTGAGGAACTGGATGACTAGCTTGCTTGCCTGTAGTTCAGAAGCCTGTATGTAGCATTGCACCACAGGCAGACAAGCTAAATATGTGTCTCATCAAGTTTTAAAAATTGGAATAAAGATTTTTGGCAATTATCTGCATTCACTTTTATTTTTTTGTTAGGTACAAACCCCTTTATGGAAAGACTGTTCACAGCCATATTCCCAGCACTTACACCAGCACCAGGTGTAGAGCAGGTATATAATCAGAATTTATTGAATACTGAATGAATCTTTAGTCACTCAAGCCAAAACCTAAATATCGCTCTTCTCCCACAGATCCTATCAGTTACTAGTCCTATAATTTTCTTTCTAAAATATTTCCTGAATCCCTATCCTCCTCTCTTTCTACTACTGACGTTCTAGTTCAGGAAGTCATTATCTTTTGCCTATACCAGTGCAATAGATTCATATCTGATTTCTCCGTCTGTATCTAGCCCCTGCATAGCAGCCAAAGTGCTCTTCTCTAAAATGTGGATTTGGGAAAACAAACAAACAAACAAACAAACACCCCCAAACCATCCCCCACTTGTCTTCTATTGCTCCCCAGAGTACAAGTTCTCCATTAGACATACAAGACCTACTCGCCTTAGCCTCATCCCGTATCTTTGTCTTCTGTTTTATTTTGCACAAACACCAAACGGCACTGCTCTGTCCCCATTTACTAATCAGATCATACTGTTTCCTCTGAATGGAATACCATTTCTGTTTCTTCATGTGGCTGACTGTGACTCATTCTTTATAATTCGATTTGGATGTCAACTCCTGTAGCTTTTCTTTTATTTTTTAAAGTATTCATTCACATATATTTTTTCTATGGCTGGTATGTGCCAGGCAGCACACTAGGTATTCGGGCTAGTGTGAGATGGATAAGGCAAACAAGGCTTTTGCCTGCAAACATTCTTGAAAATTATACCACACCCCTATATTTGTGCTCCCCTAGTTTCTGGTGCTTGCCTCAATTTTCTCATTAATTATACAATATGAAAATTAACAGTTTACAGTCATCTAACTAGCACATAATGAGCATTCAACAGATGTTTCCTTAATTGAAGTTATAATGGTTTTAACATTAACTATGTTTAAAATTTGTGGGTTTTTTTGTTGTTTTTTGTTTTTTGTTATTCTTGGGGTATTCCTCCACTGTCAACTAAGGATTAGACAATTCCCAAGGAGCCTGGGTCCAGGGGGTCCCTATACTGATCCACCCAAGCAGCTAGGAAGAGGATTAGTAAGATAAAATATCGGGGAAAACGGTATGGGCTTTTTAAAGGAAATTAACATTTTTAGAGGCCCAAGAAAATAGTACTGTAGTATTTGTAGCAAGGGGAAAAAATCTTCTTTCTTTGTGAATTTCTAAAAAAAATGCTAAAAACCAAAGTAGCAAATTATCATTTTCATAGGATGATCATAGACTAGAATTTCATTTATGTAGTCTCATTTCTGTTTCACATATTTAAGTGACAGAAATATATATTCAGAGGATGGCTGGAGCGGTGCTGTGACAGCTTCCATAATATGTCCAAAATATATAGTCAGTTTCAACAAAAATTTGCAACCATATTTTGTATAGAATGTAAGTAGAAAATGGTTTTACTAAATCAGCCTAAGCCTTTAAATACTTGGACCATGCTCTAGCCTGAAAAACACTGATGTAAATAAACTTTTTCTGTGCTATTATTAAGTTATGACCTCTGTTGCATACACTTTTTATGTCATGGTAATGACTTTTCCTAGCACATAGTAGGAGCACAATAAATGGATAACTTTTCAAATGGATAAACTGTAATATTAAGGCTCACTACCCCATTTCCTTATAACCAGTCATAGTTGGACACATGTAGCCATGGAAAAGATATTGCCTTTTAATATCGTAGAGACTCACAAAGACAGACACAGGCACATCACACACATGAACATGTTCAATCTTATCTGCTCCTTTTCTTTGTTTCTATAGCACCCTGTTGCTCTAACTGCTAGCATTTATTACCTTTATTACATTGTTATTATTATTATCTATTACCTTTGACTCTGAGCATCTTGATGTAGGTACACTGTTATTCATTTTTGTTACCTAGTATCAAGCACAATGCCTGGCTCAAAGGTGTACCAACTCAATGAGTTAAAGGACTTCAGGATCAATCCTAATAAATGTACTCAACTATATATTCAGCAGCAAAGAAAATCCCTTTGTTAATCTGACAGTTCTAAGTAAAAATCATTTCAACCAATCCACCCAAATTCTGTCTGTTGAAACATGAAACTTAAAGAAAAAAAAAGAGCACATTAGTAATAACCTCGCATGGAAAGTTTCCGCCTTCAAGAATTTACTGAGACTTTATTCACACTACATTAACTTTATCTATTCATTGCTATGGCAGATAAAAAAGAACAGGAAGTGGGCAGGTAGGTAGAGGATAGGCCTTCTGTTCATTGAAAAGCTGGTAAATAGGCTTACCTCTTCGGACTGTTCCCGGGTCTGTGCAGGTGAAGATCTTCTTCCCACTGTCAGCCGATGGCAGGGATAAGAGAGCCCTGATTCAGCAAGACACATCTGCAAAAAGTAAAATCCGTCATTTGTAAATAAAATGATACCATATTTCACAAAAGGATTTTACTTTTTGGATATTTTCTATTATTTCTGAAGCTAACTTCTGAAAGACCACTCTAATAACCCAGGTATTACATTACCTGGAAGGCTCTAAACATTTGAAATTTTTCCATATGTGAGATGTGACAACAGTCAAGGCTATTACTCATTAGACAATAGACTGGGGCTCCAGGAAACTCTAACAAGCCTAAAATAAAGCTATCATATACATCCCCCCACCACTCGCATGTCTGTTACTTTTCGGATTATTAGAATAATACCTCACTTTTCTAATTCCCAGGGCAGTACTCTATAAATCTTTTTTGGAGAGTACCTAATGGAGTATTTGCTGAAAGCATTTTTAAAATAAGTTTCCACATATAGTAACTATGTCATTTATGCTTTAATCAATATTAATCCATAATTTCAGATCATAAGTATAGACTATGAATCTATAATGCATGTAAAGCACCTAGCACAGTACCTGGCACACATTCAGTTTACTGTTCTTATTACTATTATGATCTAAAACACTACCCAAAGAATCTGCCTAGTTTAGACAGAATATACATATATATATATTTTAATTAAAGCAATATACATATTTTAATTAAAGTTTATAGTAGGTCAGATATTAAATAACTATTTTGAGGTTTAAATTAAATTTGGGCAAATATGAGTGCCTATTACTTTTGTCTACATAGAGGAATTAAAACACTATTAAATAGCCCAAAGATGGTGTTTTTCCTTGTTGTTCACGAAATAAAACATATGTCTATTTAATGTAACAATGATATAAAGTGAAGTTTCTTTTATTATTATTAGAAATAAAATAGGGTATCCAGTAGCACAATGAAAACATCCATTGCTAACTTTTGGAGATGTGTGAATTAAACTGATATACAAGGAAACCAAAATACCTGTAAATTAATTCATAGGGATAGCCAAAGACACAATAATGGGTTGCTCATAAAAACAATTCAAACATGTGTTATAATCAGGCTAGCTAATTATCTGAAGACAAATATTGGAATGGAAAATGCAAATGTCAAATAAGTACCCAGTATTTTCTATCATGTGAGGTGTATGCTGCCATATAGATTATACTGAAAAAAATCATATGTATTTGATTATTGTTTTATTTAGTCTGATTAAAGATTTTTGTTTTTGCATCAAGATCTTTTTGGCATCATACTTTACAAATGTTAGAAGACCTGATTAACTTTTTTTAAAAAGCAAAATGCATTGATTCTGTCATTTCTATTTAGTCATATTCATTAACATGATTGTCACAATTAGCTCGATTTATTTCATTTCAGTACAAATAAAGCAAAGTTGGATAAGAAGCACGGGCTAAATTTCAAGCCACGTTACCTTCACAATATCCTCCTCCCCCACCGTGAAATCCTCTGGCAATGAAATAGTAATGACGGTAAATGTCACTGACAATCAGAAGCAGTGTAACATAATGGAAAGAAACCTTGACCAGGAGCCAGAATAACCTTGATTCAAGTACTACCTAGCTTCCTGATCTTGGAAAAGTCATTTCTCTAAGCCAGACTTTCCTCATTTATTAATTAAACTGAGTAATCCCTGCCGTAACTGCCTCGATGGACTTTTAAAAGGTTTAAATGTGATAAGGTAAGTAAAAGCTGGCTTTGAAACTATACTGACACAGGCAGAAGAGCTGTTATCATTCCATATATCATTATTTTTAGGGCCTAGAGGAGAGAAATGGTGATTAACATCCCACTGTGACCTTTGCATACAGCCCAGTCATAGGAGGAGCTAGAGGAAAGCAGTTACTGAAAGTATGTGGTACTACAGATGGCTGACTCCTTAATGGGCTTGTCTCTAGTTATCAACATTAACCACCAGCATGGCTACTAATAATTCCTGAGGATAAGAGAAGAGTTTTGCCTTTTCCAGAATGTCATATAGTTAAACTCAGACAGCATATAGCCTTTTCAAATTGTTCACTTTCAATTAGTAATATGTATTTAAAGTTCACCCATGTCTTCTCATGGCTTAAGAGCTCATTTCCTTTCAGTGATGAATGATATTCCGTTGTTTGGATGTACCACAGTTTATTTGCCCATTCACCTACTGACGGATATCTTGGTTGCTTCTAGGTTATGGTAATTGTGAATAAAGCTTCTACAAACATTTGTGTACAGTTTTTTGTGTGTATATAAGTTTTCAACTACTATGGGTAAATACCAAGGAGCATAAATGCTGGATCATATGGTTAAGTTATGTTTAGTTTTTTAAGAAACTGCCAAACTGTCTTCCAAAGTGGCTATGCTATTTTGCATCCTCACCAGCAATGAATGAGACTTCCAGTTGCTCCACAACCTCTCCATCATTTGATGTTGTCTATATTCTAGATTTTGGGCATTCTAATAGGTGTGTAGTGGTATCTCATTGTTGTTTTAATTTGCAATTCTCTGATGACAAATGATGTGAAGCATCTTTTTATATGCTTATTTGCCATCTGTTTATCTTCTTTGATGAGGTGTCTTTCAAGGCTTTTGACCCATTTTTTTAAATGGGTTGTTTGTTTTCTTATTGTTGAGTTTTAAGAGTTCTTTGTATGTTTTGGATAATAGACCGTAATCAGATGTACCTTTTGTATATATTTTCTCCCAATTTGTGGCTTATCTTCTGAGCTTTGAGGTTTGAGCTACTCAAACCTCAAATTTATTCTCTATAAAAATATTAACTTTCCTAATAGGCTTTCTGTGAGGATACATTTGCCAGAGAAGATAGTCCATCTGTTAAGGAATACTCCTAAAATCTATTTGAAATTTTTTCTTTTCTTCTTATAGAAGTATTTAGTATTTTCTTAGGAACATATTAACTATGCTAATAATTTCAAAGTGTAGACTACAGACAGAGGGTTCTTTAGATGATTTTAGGAACTCCACAATGTCAAAATAATTTTGATAATAATACTTAAATGAAAATTGACTTTTTTCACTGTTTTTTTTTTTTTTTTACACTGATGGTGAAAAAGCAATGGTGAGCAAAACTGCTGGTACATTAACATAAATCAAAGAAGTGGCACCAAAATGTGAAGTCTCCAGGGCCATGTATTCACTGTAAAAATGCCAGTTTCACTTAAGAATGTCCCTGTTGAATTAGTAAAAATTATTGCTTTTAATTAAACTTGAGTATACATTCTTGAGTATACATTTTTAAATATCCTATGTGATAAATGGGAAACATGCATAAAGCACTCCCACAGCATAGCAGAGTATAATGGCTGTGTTGAGGAAAACACACTTTTGTAATTGTTTGAGTTGTATGCTGAATGAGCTATTTTTTTCATGGAACACTATTATTACTTAAGTGACTGGCAGACAAACTTCGGTTATTTGGATTTAGGTATTTGACAGGATTTTCTTCCAAAATGAAAGAAGCAAGACTCACTTCAAGGAACAGGTCTGACAGTATTAATTGCCAGTGACAAAATTTGAGTTTTCAAGTAAAAATTAAAATTTTGGAAAACTACTAGCCATTATGAGCTCAACAGCTTCCCAATGTTTAAAGATTTTTCTAATGAGATTAGTGATGATATTAACAGATGTATTTTTTTGATATTATATAATGAAATCATCAACATTAGAAAATCTGCATAACTCAGAGGACCCATACTCTCCAAATGAATGAAGAATGCTTAGTGTTATAAAATTATGTACGGGCAAAGGATCTATTCAAAGTGCGAGAAACCAATGGCTCTTACTGTATCAAAGTACCAAAAGCACATTGGTATGGCTCCAGATACCACACTGAAACTAACCTTTAGAAAACTATCACTTGTCGAGTTATTGTTTAGTATCAAAGAAGAATATCCACAATTATCTGAAAAAAAAAAACCTGTTAAACCTCCCTTTCCAACTACGGATCTGTATGAGGCCAGATTTTCTTCATATACTTTAACCAAAACAATATATCACGACAGGTTGAATGCAGAAGATACAAGAATCCAGTTGCCTTTTATGAAGTCAGATACCAAGGAAATTTGCAAAAGTGTAAAACATCAGTTTACTCATTTCATTTTTTAGAAAATTACTTTTCATAAAAAATGCATATAACAGATTTATTGTTATCTTAAACATTTATTTTTTTCTCAATATTAATTTTGAAAGACCAATGTCAATAGACAGGACCCATATAAATAAAGACCCTTTGTGATTCTTTAATGATTTTTTTTCACAAACTCACAATTCAAAAGGAGTTGTGAATTGCTGAACCATGCAATGTATACAGAAGAAACTAATTTTTATAAATAATAATGGCAATTATTTGAAGATAACTGAGAAGCCCCAAAAGCACAGTTTTGTAAAGTTTTAGAAGTGTCTCAATGTTTCCCCTTACATAGTTAAGAAAGCATATAATGTTTTTCTTATAAACAAATTAAATTAAATATTAGGACAATATGCAAAAGACAACTCCTGTAAACCATCAAAATTGATCACTGGCTATCTCTGACAAGTCATTAACACAGTATTATTATTTTAAGCTTATCTCTCAGGGTGTTTTATAAGGCCTTTCTTAATAATGCTTTCTTTAAAAATATGAATTAGTTCCTGAAAGTATTTGTTATTTTCTAGCCAAATTTTAGCCCTCTCTTAAATACACACTTGCAGCCTGTCTTTCTTCCTTGTAGATTGCAAAGACTATAACATTTTAAGAGTATTGGACTAGAATTTAGGAAACTGAGTTATGGGGCCGTGGGCTAGTTATCAGGAGCCTTAATATTCTCTTTTGTAAAATATAGGAGCAACCCATATGATTGACCTCTCAGATGCCTTCCAGCTCAATGGACTCTGAACTTAATATGTCACTAAGAAGATTCAGTTCAGTCATCTGCAGGATCCTCACCCTGCATGTGACATACTTAATAACACAACCTAACAATTCTGAAACTACAGCTTTACTATCTGTATCTTTTAAAAATCAGTTTGTAAAATAAAATTCCCCTGTGTTCTAAAATAAAACAAGAACTTCTTTTAAAATCATATTTCAAGCTTGTCATCACCCTGACAAGGCACCAGCATAATTAATTCCATCCAGGTTTGAGAATGTTACTAGGCACCAGCATTTATCATGATTATTACAATACGAAGAAGATAGATAGATATACACCCCTACACTATACACAGTATCCCTGCATATTGCTTCATTGAGGCATAAATGACCTATAATAAACTAAACATATTTTGAAGTATATAATTTTATGTTTTGAAATATATATATGTACCCATGAAACCACTCTGTATTTTAAAAAATATTTATTTTAATAATTGCCATTATTGAGAGTTTAATATATATTGGTATTATACAAAATGTTTTATATGCATACCCCATTAAATTCTTACAATAACCCTGCCAGACAGGTATTATTATTAATCCCCATTTTAAAGATGAGACTACTAAACCTTACGCAAATTAAGAAGCTTGCCCAAGGTCACACAGTTACTGAGTAGTTAGTCAAAATTCAAACTCAGGCAGTTTTAACTCAGAGCCATTTAAAAAGCATTCAAACAGCTATTAAGGCCCTCCTATGTGTTGTCTTATGGTCTAATAATCAATAATTACTTTCTTTGGATTAATTAAAACAGCTACTCCTATATACCATCAATTTGTCAGGAACTACATATTAAGTACTTAATATATGTTTATCATACATATATACATATATATATATATATATATATAACATATAGATATATATATATATATATTAATCCTGCAAATTAAAGATAATCATGATTGCACTGAACACAAAACAGCCTTAGAGAAGTAGAATAACTTATATACAATCAACTCTAAATGGCAAACCAAATTTGACTCCAAAGATCATGGAGTTTTCAATTATATCGCATTTCTGACTGACACAAAGTCTTTTATGAGTAAGGAGCCCTTAAGATGACTGCTGGATCACCCCTTTAAAATTTTCAGATGCTCACTGTTCAGCTAGACAGATTATTAAAGTAGTTTTAAGCCAAACTGAATCATGAGGCTGAGTTTCATTTACTGCCAACCAGAGTGCAAATCAAAAAACGCTTATTTATTCACAATCCAAAGTTTTTTGTTTTTTTTTTTTAATCATTTATGTACTAGAAAAGTCACAGAGCTTTAATTTGTGGCAGGTTGAAGCAAGCTTATTAAGAATGTTAGTTACCAAGTGCACATCCACTTGTCTGGACTAGCCCACTGCCACATTCTTGTAGCAGGGTTAAATAGCAGTTTAGTCACCTCATAAAAAAGCACACTGTTAAAAAGGAAGTGACTAATAATAATCTGGAACCGAAGGAATATTATAAGAGATGTACAGGTCAAGATCAATTATCTACGAAAACTGTGTTCTCTGCCTGGCCTTGCTGTGTTACAGTCTCAATTGATTTGGGAAGTTGGTAAGGTTTAATGAAATAAATACCAACTAACAAATTCTGAGGCTTTTCGCTATGTACATAAATACGAATGCTATCATGCAAGCAAGCAGAGTTAGAAGAAACAAAGACGGCTGCTATAGATGGCTTCATTTTAGAGTCATAAGATATTAAGAGTTGGGAGGGTCTTTAGAATTCATCAATTTCTGGTATCCCAACCCCACATCTAGGAGCCTTAGCTGAGTTAAGTGCTACTGCCATACCTTCCCTGTCAAGCATCTCTCGATCCATTTCAAGCTGGCAGTGAGACTCTCTAGGGAGAAGTTTATCAGCAGCCTACTCTTAAACTTTTATCAGTAGTCTCGCCATCCCTAACCGATTCCAAATGAAAGGCAGTTTCTTTCCTCACAAGATCTAGTCTAATCCTCCCATTTAACAAGTGGGGCGAGGTGGGGGGAGACTAAGATGTAGGGAGGTAAAGTTGTTTGCCCCAAGTCACACATCAGCTTAATGATAGCACAAGCATGTTCTCTTAACTCCTAAACTGAGGACTTTCTACTAAATAACCTTAACTATGTTCTTTAGAGATGTTAAGTTAGCTGTAAAATACTAATAACTCTCTTGGTTTAATTATCTCAAATTTCTTTTAAAAATATTAGAAAAAAAATATATAAATAATTTAAAATGCTCCTGACCTGTTTTTACTGCTGTTTCTTTTAATCTGATGGGATTCTTGAAAACAAAAATCACCTGATGCTACTTTTCCACATTACAATTGCTCACCCTCATGCTTCCCTGCAATGGTCCAACATTATCTTGAGTTTTCTATCAAAAAAGAGGTTGCTGAACACAGAAGTTTTTTTTTTTTAAATCTTCCATTGCATCCCAGCACTAAAATCATATTACACCATAGGGAAATAAAGAATTGTCCAGTGTAACTACATATTTATAAACTAAATATATAGATAATAACATTCTCAGATTATTTGATTTTAGTGTGTACACCAGAAGAGCTTCTGAACTACTTCAGAATACTAGAATACTTCTGAAGAGCATTAAGTTACATAAGAAATATAGCCCTAGTAGACTAGCCTAATGTTGCCTACTGGAATAGTTTTTCTCACACCTATTTAGTGAGAATGGTCAAGTTTACTTATACAAAGATATTAGCTCAGGAAGGCAGACAAGTTATTTGCAAGAGAACTTTAAACCAAAGAAGGTATTCCAGTGAATCAAGAGTTCTGCATAGAAACCAATAATCTATGCTGTGAATTAAAATGGTACTTGTCTCTCAGTTCTTGTCCCTACTATTCGTCATTTAGTTGCTTATGAGCACCCTCTGGTGGAGGGCAGAAGAAGGAAAAGAACTTATTAAAGATACTGCTTCTAACCCGCAAGACTGGTGATGGGGCAAAAATAGTTATAAATGTGCAGATTGCTCTTGACTTTGCCTTTCTTTTTCGTAATTACTTCATAATTTAGACCTAGTTGCTGAATAAGTAATATTAACCATATAGTTAACTCAGAGTCTAAAACTAATCATTCAATAAACATTTATTAAGTTTCTAATATACATCAGGCACTTGGATGCAGACAATCTGGCTTGGATCCTGGCTTTGATATTTAGTGTCATTTCTCAGGGAAGTTGCTTGACCTCATAAGACCTCAGTTTTCTCATCTGAGAAATGGGAATTACATCTTTGTTGACATTAAAAAGATGACACGTAAAAAAGTACCTAGCATAGTGGACTTAATTAATTTTGAAACCTAAAAACACACACACACACACACACACACACAAAACACTTCATCTTTGGCTCTTTGCCAGAAAGAAGGATTATCATATAGGTGTTTTCAGAGGCAATGCCCAATTATTTGTCTTTAAGAATTTAAGCCTAAATGACAGATTGGTATCAGTTAAGTGTTTATTGGTATAAGTGTTTTATAACTCCTTGTCAACTACATTTAATTTAATTAGTTTATGTTCTGAAACATACACAGAACAACCAAATGTACTACTTAATCTCTTCAACACCAAAGATATCCAGAAGATGCTTACCAATACTTAACAAAATACTGTCTTCCTAGGTGAACCAAGTAAGTTTATTTAGGGGTTTCTTATCTCTTCTCAAGAGCTTGTATGACATTCTTCTTAGTGTCACCCAGTAGAGTACAATTAGATATATTCTGGCTCTGAGTGTGTCTAAGAGCTCATCTCTGACATTCACTACTTGTTAATGACTGAGATTTTTTAAAGGGTATGTTATAAGTGATTTCCAAAAGTGGAACTTACTAGAGGTTTCTCATTTAATTCCCATGAGGTGAACTTAAGCAAGACTCAGAGATAGGAAAACAGGTTCTTGCGGGCAGAGGAAAGGAGTGATCCTACCTGCTGCAGTGAGTTTGGGAAACCAGTTAAGCCCACTGGGCACTTTCAGCTTAAATACACTTAACTAGCCTGTAAGCTACTTCTCTTCTGTCACCATCATTAAAGCAAACAACTATTGTTCTTTTATGTCTTAAGGCTGCAGGCTGCCTTTATATGACTTTTCCCATCAATGCTGCCTGTGATATGATTCCATGTGTGTAAAAATACTGGTGGTCTAATCCAAAAATACCGTACATAGATAAAAGAACCTGGGTTATAATCTTAAATCTGCCTCTTATTCATTGTGTAACCTTGATCCACCTCCCTTTTCTCAAGTTTTATAATCTATAAAATGAAAAAACAAAAACAAAAACAAAAACTGGACTAGATGATTTCAAAGTTCTTTTCTCTCATTTTGAACGAATGTTTCAAGGACACATAACCTGGCCCACCTTTCCAGCTATTATCCCCTACTATTTTTTTTTTAATCTTGTATTCAGGTTTGGTTGCTCATAGATTCAAAAAATATGCCTTGTACTCGCCTAATCCTAGACTTTTTTGCTCATGCCATTACTCTTGCGCTTGAGTTTCCCTCCCCATTTTTTTCCACCTGTCCACTTCATAGGTATGTTTGGATCATGTGAGAAAAGTAAGTAAAAGCACTTCTTCAAAACTCAGCTCAATCTCTTCCTGAAAGTATTCTATAACCTTACCAACCTCAAAATTTTCTGTTCTCTAAAACACCTGGAGCCTTTTGGTAGTCAATCATATCCAGTGACACACCTGTACAAATCTTCCAGAAATAAACACCTTTTAGTTTCCCAGGTGGGAGCTGAGTAGAAGTAGGCAGTGGGGATTTTAGTGGCAGAGGTCTTATCTAGGAAGGTCAGGGTTTGGGTTAAAGGAATAAAGCCTGGCCCAGGAACTGGACCCAACTGAGGGGAAAGCCAAAGATCTAGGGATCAAAACTCTGGTAGCCTACATCGTGGAAGTCTGCCCAGGCCATGGCCCTATATGACATTTCTGTCACTGAGGAAGAGGTAATCCCAAGAAAGGCAGTGACAATGCTTCAATGGGTACAGTGGATCAGGGGACCTGTTGTTCTAGAAGGTGAGACAGAGGAATAAGGAAGGAATATCACCCCAAAATACAAATCCCATTTGTTGCATTTTTTTTTTTATAAGTGCAAATGTCTCCTAAATCATTTACACCTACAAGGAAGTTTCTGAAAAAATCTGTCACTGAAAGGCAATCGCTTCGGTAATCAGATGTCACTATACTTTCTTGGAGAAGTGTAAAAGCAGAGTGATTATGAACTTAGACTCCAAAGCTACACTGCCCATGTTTGAAATCTTGGCTCTGCTGGCTCATAGCTGTTTAACTCTGGACAACTCTATCTTCTCAGTGCCCCAATTCCTTCCTCTACAAAGGTTCTAAGTCATAAGATTGTTGTGAAGACTAAAGAGTGTATATGTGTGTGTATATTTATACACACACACATAGTTAATGGTAGAAATTTTGCTATATAACTCTGGGGAATAGGCAAATAAATAGTACTAAACTTGTTTTCAGTTAAGTACAAAATACTATTATTCATTCAGTTAACTAATAGTTACTGAGCATCCACTATGTGCCCAGAACTCAGCTGAGTGCTAGGGATACAGCCAATGGTGAACATTTTCTGCTTTGATGAAGTTAATGGTTTCCTAGGCTATAGGTTTGTGAATAAAGTGTAGACCACGCTAGCTTTATTTTATTCTGTTACATCTAATCTTTGTTCTACCCTTAGTAAGAATGTACTTGGCATAGTTTATCACAGACCCATTCAACAGCGGGGGAAAAAAAAGAGACTCTTATTTTCACCCAAGATCATAGAGCTAATAAATATAGCAGAGTCAGGACTAACATATGTGGACTCCAAGTATTTTTTTTTTTTTTAATGACATCACCTTCACTTTGAATGTGAACCAACCTGGCTAGCTTGTTAAGCCTCTGATTTACTGGGTGTGGGAACATGAATTATGAAAAAAATTTTAAAGTCTCTAGATGTCATCAGATTACCTGATATCATAACTCTATTTTAGGGTGTAGGATGAAAAAAATAGTCATTTATGTTGCAAAATCTCATCTATTTTTTGCACAGTTAGCTTCTATAGCTTAGAAATTTGTTAGGAAAAATCACACTTTAATTTTACTATACTTCTCATGTCATTTGAATTATTTTTTAAGTAAATTAAATTATAGTTTTAAAATACCGTTGTCAAAAAAAATCATAATGGATGGTGCTTGGAGAACAGACTGCAAAAGATTTATCAAATCTTCCCTGGGTCCTATTTCACTCAAGAATTATAGTGCTTTTATACCTCTCCAAGGATGTATATGCCGCAGTGTTGATATAATGACTTAATTCATTCAGCTCATTAATATATATTATCCTGTTTCATATGAGCCAGCCCAATCTACCATACACCTCTCAAAGTATCTGAACACTAAACTTTAAAGCATCTTTCTAACTGGAAAAGGGTACTTTCAGAAGATAATATAATTTTCTATACACTACTTGAGATTTCATATCATACTGGCTTACCAAAACAAGAATCGTGGAAAAAAATTTCTGTTACCAAAACTACTTAAACACCAAAAAGAAACCATGTGTTAAAATTTTTTTTAAAAGATGCATGTCTTCTAACAATTTATATTTCATGATAATTGTTATTGTTGTTATTGTTTAATTAGGCCCTATGAAAATATCTCTTGAAAGGTATTCAGCAGTTTATGTTAAATGGGTGAAAAATCTATCTTGGGTGCAGTGTGTTCAGGTTATAAAAGCACCAGTGCTTATTTTATCTCCCCACAAAGTGTTGCTGAGATAATTGCTGCTGACAGCTTTATTCAAGGTTCATTTCACTTTTTCTGCTATTTTTCTCTGGTTAGAAGTTCAACAGAGCCCATGGGAAGCCACACCCCTCACACCTGTTAGGCTTCTTCATGTTACGGAGGGCCAGTATGGACATGTCACTTCAAATTAGCATTGTACCAGGGCGCTAACTGTGACAATTACTTATCACAGGTTTAACTAAAAAAAAAAAAAAAAAAAAAAGTTTCTAATTCAACCACAAAAACAGTGTCACAGAATGTAATTTAAACCTGTAAAAACAGGTTGCATAAAAAATATTCAGAGAGCCACAGAAAAAGTTCCCAGGGTTGAGCTTTGTGTTATATCTGAATTATGCAGGAATGTTCTGCAACTGAACATTTCCTTTAAAACAAAACCAAACCAAAAAAGGTAAACGAAGAAGAGCCAGCAATTATACTTCACCAGCAGGCAATGGTGATAAGTGGGCCTAAGTTTTATTTATGGTTCTCTACAAAGCTTGAATATTTGACTCATTTTGTTAATTCTTTTGTCATGTAACTAACTCAATAATGAAATTCCCAGCTAAAGCAAAGACATAGCTCTATAAATACGTAGAAAAGAAGCATTGTCTCCTAATATTTGTTTTTTTTTTTCACTTGGAAACCAGGAAATTATCATTAGAGAGGCTAGCCATTAACACAAAGAGAAAAAAAAAAAAGGAAAAACCTCTCACTGTTAAATGTGTTTCAAGCTACTTATTATAAGCCTCTCGGTTTCAAGTGCAAAATAATCTCAGAATTATGCCACCTCTGAAAGACCTGGGATGGTTGGAAGTGGTTAATATGGACTGCTGTGAGGCTAATTGTGGATCTTGAGTTAATTACTCTCTCCTGATAGAAAATTTTAAAAATAAATAAAACGGTCTTTTACTCTATTTTTACTTCAATTTGGACTCAAGGAAACACTGAATAATGATGCCTAAGCTCTGGAGACTTCACTATTTGCTGTACTTATTTAGATGAAGATCCAGAAAGTCTGGGAAATAAAAATGTCCATTTCATAATCAGCGCTAATGTGCATTAACAGAACAACAGTGAATGGATCTGTATCTGCCACAACATGCACGATTTGACTCACAAATGCCCAGTGTTCATTACCTGGTCAGAGTTAAAAGGCATTCGATGTTGTTTCACACCACACACACACACACACACACACACACACACACACACACACACACACACACACACACACCACCCTCTCACCACCCCCTAAGCCCCAGCAAGCCCAGCAAGCTGGCTAAGAAGATGCAAGCCAGAGATGGTAGAGACTGGCTTTGAAACAGATTCTAGAAGTATTAAACACTCATGAAAAGCAAAGGACAAAATAATTATGCTGAGCAGGAATTCAACAGAAAAATTAATTGCTTATTTGCAGGAAATCATATCCATTGGTAGATACATGGTAATTTTGGCATGGCAACAATTTTATTATCTTAGCAGTTCCGCAAATTTTAAAACCATCATATACATGAATGGTGTAATAGAAATGCTAAATTTTTCTCAAGCCAAAATACAGAAGCGGTATCTTATGCAATAAACAAAAACCAAAACGAAACCTCAAGATATTTTTCTTTACTTTTCTAACAGTTAAAAAGTCATTTATTAATAAGCATATAAAGCTGACACAGGAAATAATTTTTATAAGAACCCAGGATCTTATCGCAATAAGCCCTTTGCCTTATTTTATAATCACAACATATTCACAGAGAATCAAGACAAAATCTTAGGTTAGAAAGGTGCTTTTACCTCAAGCTGCTCCTCATTTTAAATTTGATAAAGAGGTTCTGCTAGTGGAAAAACCTCATTATTTTAGAGAGCTACTGTATTAATCAGTGGTGACTTCAGCTCATCATAACCACAGAACTTTCAAATATGCAAGGATACATCTCAAGCCTGCTTTGCATGCATAAAGAGTACCAACTAGCCATTTGGCACATGTCTAGTCAATAGTGGGATGCCATTTACCCCACAACACTGTGGAACTCTTTGGAGAGCAAACATAAGAGCTCTGGAAATTTTTCCAGCAGCATCTAATTCCTTGGCAAAACTCGGGCAGTTATGCTAACAGCTTTGGTCTCAGCACAAGGACATAGTGCTACTGGGCATTTTGTCATGGCTTTTCCTCCTGGGAAAAATAGAGTCTGAATTAATGATACCAAGTTAGGCACAGCAGCATAAACAGGTATTATGAAGAAACTAGAAAAAAAGAATTTCACCTTGCTGGTTAATCCATGACTGGCCTATTCTAGGCAAGTGATTTTTCTCTTTCTGCTCAACTCCTATACTTTTACTGTGAAGCTCTAGAATTCTTGGTTTGTGGTTCTTTTAACTTTGCCTGTGTCTTTGTCTGTGTCTGTGTTTAGGTATTGAGACCTAAGGTCCTTGAGGACACAGCCTGGCTCTTATATTCTCATTTTTAGCCCATAGGGCTTAGCAGGTTACTTTGATAGGCCAGCCACACAATGTCTATTACTTGAATTTAAATGGACATTTTCCCTAACAAGATAAAATATAAAATATACTTGTAATTTTCTAGGGAAATAAAAATCTGTCTAGGAAAAAAAAGAAAAGCATGGAAATCAAATCATTTCAAAGTGAAATAAGAAGTACTAAAAGCAATCATCAGAGTACTATCTGACTGACTTCCATGTCTAAGTAAAAACTATAAGGTCCAAAAGGATTCTGACATAAGATGGCAGGTTTAATTTAATTCAGTAGTCACTGATGACTTGAAACCACTAGTCAAAATAAGCAAAACATGGACCACTCAGATTCAACATCAACATAATTTGAATTTATACATTTTTGATAAAGGCACACCAGTTTCATTATTTAATGTTTCTATACAATTAACTTTGCATTCTAATGTATTTCATCTTTGGATTTCATGGGAATTAGAGAAATTCAAATGTCATTTCAACTTTATTGTGTAAGGTATAACAGTTCTCAAATTTATGAGGATGCATAATGTAGCTAAGAAAAATGTGTTCAGATTGGTATAGAAACTATCCAGTAATGTATATAACACACAGAAATACTCTAACATTTTAAATGTCTCCCATAAAAATAATTTGGGAGACATTTTTTTACTATTCTAGCATTATTTTACTATTATATTTTTTAGAACTCATACTCAGGTAAATACAAGAACCAGTAAGTAAATCCTCTATATACAGGTGTATATATTTACTTATTTCTTCACTAGTTCTTGTATGTACACATCCCTTACCCTAGAATAATCTTTTGTATTAAAAGTTAAAAAACAAAATAGGAAAATCCTCAAATCCAATAAACTTAAAAAAAATTGCTACATGATAAAATAATGCTCTGTTCCTGAGTCGAGCATGTCTTCAGTGAACAGATTCATACCTATAGCACTTATTCAATGCCCCCCCAAAAACAAGTGTAAAATGAAACCAGTGCTAAAGTGTTAACTCTTCAAAAGGGAATAATGTTGTATGCTAATTATGTCCTATTTTTTACAAAAACTAATCAACCCGTAACTTTGGACAAAAAAATTTGCTGAAAAGTACTATAGTTAAAACAAAAAAGAACTTTTAATGTGAGTATAACCAAACTAAAAAGAGAAAAAATTTTTTCCAGAGGCTGAGAATAAATCATTTTATACAACATTATTTTGATCAACATATAGTAATAATGTTAGAAATATTCCTTCAAATATTCCTTCAAAAATAAAACAAAATCTTTGGAGATCTCTAAGCAAGATGAGAGCAAAAACTGATTTGAGAATTTTTTTTAAGGACACTTGTAAGGTTGTCTTCAGGAGTTGTATATTATTTGAAATTTACCTATTTTTAATTGGACCATTTCATTTGCTTAGACTTATTTATTAGTATTGTATAGAATCTGAGAATTTTAGAGTTAGAAGAAACTTTAGAGTTGGGAGAAGGGAAGATGGTAAAGAGAAAGGCAGAGAATTCCAATATTTATTGAGAATCTACTATGCATCGGATACTTTAAATTCATCCCCCCACTTCCCATTAATATAAAGGCTCGATATGGTAGGTATTATTACCCCTGTTTTAGGAAACATAAGTCCTGAGAGACTATTTGCTCCTTGTGGCGTTAAAATTTAATTCTAATTCAAGGTGTTCTGATTCCACAATCTATATCTCTTCACCCATATGAAAGAAACTAAATTTAATTAGCCAGGAAATCCATATTCATTAACTCATTTAATCCTAAAGCTGCTAATATTCCCATATGACAGATGAGGAAACATGGGCTTAGCAAAATTAGTAAATCTGTCTAAAGTTACTTTTTAAAGATCTTTATTACCTGGTCACATGTATATTTTCTAATATAACTCATTTGTCAGCTAAGGAAGCCAAAGTCCAGAGGATTTATATGACTTGTCCAAGGTCAAACAAGCAAAAAGTTGCAAAGGGGAGACCATGAGCTGGGCCTATAGGCTTCAATGTACCACACTCTTTTTCCATGTTCTGTCATTGAAGATACTCACATATTTCACAACCACTTAATCCAATAGTCTCCTAAATGATGTCCTATGAAGTCTTTCCCAACTAAAATGACATTCAAACCAATTTGACAGGACCAAAATAACACACCCAAATTTCCTAACACTAAAACCTTTACTCAGAGTAGTTATAGTCTCGGAGAAAAAACAAACAAACAAACAAAAAACCATGCCACAGCAGTCTTGGGTGAAGTCTGCTGGGAAAGAAGGATAATTAAGGCATCCTCTTGCTTTGCCAACTCAGGAGGCATTCACCAAGGTTGGTTCCTTGGTGCTTAAGAACCAGTGAGCTGACATTCTGGATACAGACAGGCAACTAAGGGGCAAGTGGCAACGATCAACTCTCTACTACAGTGGCTTTTCCTTGAGGATACTGTGAGAAGAGGATGCTCTCCCGGGGAATCTCTCATAGTGTGTATCTGTATATGACCGGGAGCAGTGGTAATCACAACTCGGCTCAACTAGGAGGTAGAATGGAGTTTCTGCTCTCACCGTCTCCCAGCTATACTGAACTTATCTGTATTTAGTTTTATCTCCTCAGAGCCTCAAATATCAACTAGCTCAGGAAATGCACCAAACTTTAACTAGTCTATACCAAGTAAAGAACATTTGAAGACTTTGCTAGTTTATATCCATTCATTTTAACTGTGGCATTTGAGGGAAAATGTTCTACTTTGACTAAAGGTTAGAAATTTTCACAAAATTTGGCTCAAGTTAAAAATTTTCTCACAGATCAAAGCACAAACGGCATTGTGTTAATGAACTAGAAAGGCCACGTGGTTGGTTCCACAGGAGGCATTCTGTAGACAAGTCAGAAAAATGGAGTTCTAGTCCAGACTCCACACCTTTCTAACTTTCTACTGTTCTTGCAAAGTCATATACCTCTCTGAGGCTTGGTTTCTTTATTTGCAAGTAAAAATAAGAACTTTTTGCTTGATTAAAAAGACCATGAAAAAAAAAAGGAGTCTGTGAAAATGACTTTAGAATTGAAAAAGAGATGAATAATTTCTTCAACATTTACCAGGCTCATCCTATACACTATGTAACATCAGCATTATCATATCTTTAACTTTTCATGTGTATTTACCCTAGTTGCCTTATAAAATCTCAAAGTAAAACTCCATGTCATATAGTAAACAGAGATGCAATAAAAACATCTATTAAGCTGATATTGGTGACACAATAAGAAGCCTAACTAGTCAAAGTCAAATGCATTTTAACTCTTCTCTCTACACAGCAGCAAGATCCTGTGGTTGACCTGTCTTAACAACAATAGAAGGAATTCACTAAACAACATGAATTTGACCCCACACATCTTTTCATACTTTAAAGTCTGACAATTTCTCATTGCTCCTAGGTCAGTCTTCTCCTCCAACAGCCTTGTCAATAAATATCAACTACCTGATTTGTGCCTATGAACACAGAGATAAATAGTATCTCTGCCTTTGAGGGGTTCACAAACAAGTAGTGAAATGTACTTGTACATAAGAAGCGTAAATAACTAATTTTACCAATGTGGTAAGTCCCCGTATAAAAGCTTCAGGAGGGAATGGCTAACTTGGCGTGAAGACTAAGAAACAAGTAGTTTAGTGTTGGAGGGCTGGACTGGTAAGGTACATAACGGTGAAGAACACAGGCAGAAGGGGAGACATAGGTCAGATCATGAAAAGTCATATATGTTCCATTAAGGAACTTAGACATCCTATAAGCAATGGAAAACCATGGAGAGATTTGAAGAGAGTAAATGATACAAATGCATTTAACAAAGATAACTGCAGAAGGGAGGATCAACTAGGGAAAGCAAGAGAAGGAGACCTGAAACAGGGAAGGCAGGATAAAATGATATGAGAGCCTGAATTATAGCAGTAATGGCAGAATGACAAGGAAGACAGATCAATAGACCCAGAGGATAAGAAGTGAAATCACGATAATTCTTGCCATTTGTTTGCATAATCCAATATCACAGCAAAACTTAATAAATATAATTTTCAGTAGCAAGAATTTATCTGCTTGGGTATAATGATATCGATTCCTTATATTTACTTAGTGTGTCATATTTTAAGGTGTGTTTCCACATATCTTATTTGAACCTTAAAGTAATGTTGGATAATTGTAAGAATAGAAACTGAAGCTCAGAAAGGTTTATTCATTCAATCAATATTTATTGAGCACCTACTATCAGAAGGCATCAGATATGCAACGATAAGCAAAAATAGACATCTGCCCTGTGTAACTTATAGTTTAAAGTGGGAAATAATCACTCATATAAAATATAAAATCATAACTTTGGTAAATGCAATGAAAGAATGGCTTCTTTGAAGAAATGACTGAGTTGAAAGAATGAGTAAGAATTATACAGGGGAGATCAGGAGGGGAGGACTGCTGTTCTAGGAAGAGAGAATAGCATTTGCAAAGGCCCAATGATGGTACTTTAGAAGAACTGACAGAAGACCAGTGTAGCTAGAGAACAAGAGGCAGGATAATATAAGACAACACTGAAAAAGCAAGCAGGGATCAGACTATATAAGGCCTATTGGGTTACAGTAAAGATTTTGGTCTTCATTTGGGAAGATTTAAAAAAGGAAATTAGTTGATCAGACTTACATTTTTTTAAAAACAGGATTAATCTGATGTGGTATGGAGAGTGTACTGAAGAGAAGTGAAAGTGGATATGGGAGCACAGTTTGCAGGCTTTTTCAATAATCCAGATTCCAGAAGTTGGTAGCTTTATATTAGGGTGATAGCAGTGAAAACGGACAGAAGTAAATGAATGAAAGATATAGAGAAGCTATAACTGACAGGAATTGATTTGGACAGGTCAGCAAGGGCGAGAGATATCAAGAATCTCCTATTTGGCTTGTGGAACTGAATGGATGGTGATGTCATTCATGGAATTGGAGAACTTTAGAAGAGGAGCAGGTATAGCAGGGAAGAATATGAATTCGAATTTGGATATGTTGAATTTAAGGTCCTTTGGGACCTCTAAGTGGTGAGGATAAGAAGGCTCTTCTGGAGCGGACTTTGGAAGACCGGGTGAGAAATATAAATTTGTTAATCACCATCACATTGGTGATCATTTAAGCTGTAGGTGTGATGAGAATGCCTAGGAAGAACATACAAAGAGACAAAATGAGTACATGGAACTGAGCCCTAAGGAACTCCAATATTTAGTGACTGGGTAGAGAAGGATGAGTTTCAAAGGAGACAGAGAGGAAGAACACAACAGAGACAGGAGAAAAACCAGGAGACTGTGGTATCCTGGAAGCCAAGGGAAGATCATTTCAAGATAGATTTCAATAGGGTCGAATGCTACTGAGAAGTATTTAAAATAACCCAGTGGAGATAACTACCCAAATGCCTACCCCCAAAACAGTGGCATAAATGAATAATGTGAAATATCCACTTAATGAAATATTATAAAGCAATGAGAATAAATGAATTATAATAAACTATATGTAAGAATAAGGATCAATCTCAAAAATATACAGTAGGAAGGAAGGAAGGAAGGAAGGAAGGAGCAAGCTATACAAATAGTATGTACCATATGATTCCATTTATACATGGTAAAACTAAACTATGGTCTTATCTCTTGAATGAGGAGGACATGAGAGGAACTTCTGTGATATTGGAAATGTTTTCTTTCTTAATCTGGATGCTGGTTACATGAGGGTATTTATGACAATTCATCAAGCTGTATATTTATGATGTGTACACCTTTCAATGAAAAGGCTTCTTTTTTTAATGCTGCTAAGAAGTACAATGAGGATTAAAAGGCCTACTTGGTTTAGCGACATGGCAATTTATTGGTACCTGAAGAAAAGCTATTCTGGTTGAGTTGAAGGCCAGAGTGGTATAAATCGAGAAATTACTGAAAGAAAAAATATAGAGATAGTTCCTACAGATAACTCTTTTTGAATTTTGGCTACAAGGAAGAGGAGAGAAAGTAGTAGCTAAAGTAAAGGAGGATTTTTTGTCTTTATTTTTATGGAACATACAAGTGTGTTTAAGATGAGTAGCTTTTCGTGTTTCTTTCTCTACACATTCTGATCTGAAACTGAGATTGGACTAGTGGCAATACTCTAAATGCTCAATGTAAAGGAGCTTCCAAGTTCTAATACTGTTTCTGTGGCCTTGAATAAGTTCTTATATAGCCATAGTATCTTCCATGGTCTAAAATGAGAATAATAATATAATTTCTGGAGTTTTATGAGTCAATTAGTAAACGCTCAGCTAATATTGCATTAGTGATGAAAAAGGCTAGAATGATGATATCGCCTCCTTCGTGGATGTTAAAAGCTTATGAAGCTTGCTAACTGACTCTAGACCAACGAAACTGAAAAAAAAAAAAGAGAACTGGCAGACATGATGCTCAGAGTGGTTACACTTCACAGTAAATTATAGAAAGATCTAGTTTCCACTTCCATCTCACATTCCATGAAAGTGGAATTATGGCCACAATGAATGTGGGATGCTCATCTCTGAGTTGCTCCACAGTGAACACTACAGCATGGTGAGGAACACAGTTGATGGACAGGCTTTTCACAGACATCCTGTCATCGATCTTTCTCTGCTATTATGAGAAGCACTGGTGTGGTAAGGAACTCTATTTTACTTAGGTTCAAATACCACTGCCACTGATTAATTATGAGGTCATATGAATATGCCTCAGCTTGCTCATGCACAAAATGGGGCAAACGATAACTTTGCCTCATAGGATAAGGAAGATTGAGTTATACTATTATATGTACATAGCTAAGTGTTTTTTAAGTGCTATCAAATGTTATCATTATTCTCAGAGAGACAGGTCTAAGATGAGCTTAAGGCAAAGGGACCAATCTTATGGGGACAAGGCGATTCTTTAAGGAAAATATCTGAATGTTCATAATAGGTATAGTTCATAATAAGGAACTGTACTAGGAAAGGGGGAAAAAAAACCTTCGGATTTAAGGTTCATAAAAAAATCCCTATGGTATAATGGAAAGAGGTAGTCTTTAGAATCAAACCTGAACCAGTATCCCTGTTCGACCACTTGTGTTGGACAAGATACTAAGATACTAAACTACTGTCAGCCTCAGCTTCTTCATGTGTAAATATGGAAATAATAGTATCTACTTTTCAGGACTGACTAATGGGAAGATTAGGGATAAAACATATAAAGGTCTAGCAAAGTGCCCAGAACAAAATAGTATAAATGAATATTGTTACTGATATTACTGTTATTAAAACAACAAAAATAATAAGTATAGAGGTCAAGAGAAATTGTTAAATTTCATCTAAACTCTTTCATACTTCCTAGGAGTCAAGTCATGAAGGTATTCCATATTCAGCTGTAATATATTTTGCACTAAAATAACTAAACTTCAATCTCTGAAAGTTATTTTAGTGCTCACAGCAAAACTTATGATGTTGTACTACAGAAGGCTAATTTTCATTAAATTATTTTTATAGACTTTATAATCATCTGAAAATAGATAAAAATACAGGTAAGAACTATTATGAAATTTTTGAGTTTCTGAATTCAGGAAATCCTTCCTTCCTTCCTCCCTCCCTCCCTCCCTTCCTCCCTTCCTCCCTTCCTCCCTTCCTTCTTTCCTTCCTTTTTTTGGAGACATCTCTTCCTTTTAAGGAAACAAGGCACTCCTAACCTT
>NW_006441955.1:3741669-3777283 GCF_000325575.1 Pteropus alecto
GCAACTGTCATTAGGTGCACATTTAAGATTGTTATGTCTTCTTAATGAGTTGTTCTTTAAATCATGACGAAATGTCTCTCTTTAGTCCTGGTAATATGCCTTTTCTGTTTCTTGTCTGATGTTAATATGGCCATTACAGTTTTCTTATGTTTAGTTTGCCTGGTAAATATTTTTCCACTCATTTATGTTTACCTTATCATTGCCATATTTAAAGCATGTTTCTTATAGGCAGCATACAGTTGAGTCTTGCTTTTTAACATTCATTTCAACAACCACTGTCCTTTAATGTGTAGACCATTTATATTTACTGTAATTATCAGTGGTTGGATTTAAACCTACCACTTTGCTATTTGTTTTATATGTATTCCATCTTTGTTCCTTTTTCTTTTTTTGCCTTACTTTTAAAATTATTTTTAAGTATTCCATTTTATCTCTTTTAATCTTATTAGCTATACATTTTTGTGTGTTTTTTTTAAGTTGTTGCTCTAAGGTTTATAATATGTATCTTTAATATAACAGACTACCTTATACCACTCCATGTATAACACAGGAACCCTACAGCAGTATAATTCTACTCTGCCTTTTGTGCTATTGTCATATATTTTACCTCTATATATGTTCAAAACTCCACATTACTTGTTATTTTTCTTTAAGCAGTTATCTTTTAAAGAAATTAAAAACATAAGGAAAAATGTCATATTTAATCCATTTTTATATTACTAGCTCTTTTCATACTTCTATAGAGAACCAAGTTTATTTTGTTATCATTTTCTTTTTGCCTAAATAACTCCCTTCAATATTTCTTGTGCAGGTTTGCTAGCACTAAATTCTCTCAGGTTTTGTTTGTGTGAAAGTCTATTTTGCCTTCAGTTTTGAAAGATTATTTTTATCTAATTTAGAATTCTAAGTTGTCATTTTTTTTTTAATCTTTCAGTACTTTTAAAATATCACTCGACTGTTTTGTTTGGCTTGCATTGTTTCTGATGAGAACTATAGTCTATAATTGTTCCCACGTGTAATATGTATTTTTCTATTCTGTATGCTTTCAAGTTTTTCTCTTAATCACTTATTTTCAGCAATTTGATTATGATACTCCTTAGGATAGAATTCTTTGTGTTTATCTTTCACATAGGGTTCATTGAGCTTCTTGGATCTATAAGTTTTATAGTTTTCATCAAATATGGAAATTATTCAGAAATTATTTCTTCAAAATTCCTTTTTGTTTTTGACCTCTGTCTCTCCACCCCTCATCTTTTCTCTCCTTCTAGGACTCCAACTGCTTGATTTTATCCCAGAGGTCACTGATACTTTGTACATTTACTGTTGACATTTTTCTCTCCATGCTTCAGTTTAGATAGTTTCTATTGGTACATCTTCAAGTTCACTAGTCTTTTCTTCAACAGTTTCTAATCTGTTGTTAAGCCCATCCAGAGGAACTTTCATTTCAGATATCATATTGTTTATCTCTAGAAGAATATATTATTCTATTTTATATGTTTATTCTTTCCTCATTGAGTTCATGTTTCTCTTTAAATCCTTGAGCATATTCATAATATTTACGATAGCTAAAGTCTCTATCTGCTAGTTTAATTAAATCACATGCATGTCTGCTTCTTTTGACTGATTTCTCTTCTGGTTATGTGTGAGATTTTCCTACTTGATCATATATGTATAGTAACTTTTAATTGGATGCTGGACTCTGTTCTTTTGGGCAGTTATCTGTTAAGCAGCTCTTTCCTTCTGAAAGTTGTTTTTAACCTTTGAAAAGGGCAGTCCTAGAGTAGCCTTTACTCTAGGATGAGTTTACCCACCACACTAAGGTGTAATTCTTCTGGGGGTATCTCTTGAATACCCCATGTATTCACTGAGGTGTCTCTACTATGTCTGGTAGGTACTCACGATTCCTAATTCTACGTGAGCTCTGAGAATTGTTTGCCTTACAGCTCCCAGTTAATTGTTCTTTTTCCTGGCGGTTGTTTTTTTGCCCAGTCTCCTAGAATTTCACCCTTTGCATGCACAGATTGGTATTCAGCTAAAGACTAGGGCAACTCTATGTAGTTTTCTGGAGTTTTTTCTCTGCTAGTATTCTGCCTTGGAAAGTTTAGCTGCCTTGACTTCGGTGAACTCCAGTCTCTTCAAACTAAATAAAATCATCAGGTTCCATTTTGGTTTCTTCTCCCTGCTCTGGGATCCAAAAATGGCCTCCAAGCAGAATGTAAGACTACAATATGGCTCATTTATTTCCTTCTTTAGAGTCCTTACTACCTGTTGTCTAATATCTGACCACAGTTGTTTCACATATTTAATTCAGTCTTCTAGCTGTTTATTGAGGGAATACAATTCCCATTGCGGTTATCCCATCATGGGCAAAAGAAGTAGTCTACAGAATTGAGATTTTGATCAACTGAAATCAAGATTCACAGCATCAGGTTTTAGTGCTTGTAAATCTCCTCTTGGGGGCTGTTTCACTTCCATATATTCTCCCTCATGCTGACTGAGGAAACATGTCCCTAGAGTGCTTCATCCACCCTCCTGAACTTTTCACTCTCTCTGTTAAGGGTACAGTCCATTTCACAACTTTTCATTCCTTTTAAAATCAAACTGCCTTCTACTACTTTCAAAGTTGTTCTTTCTGTCTGTTTAGTCTTTGCCTGTGTTATTTGTAGAAGACTCCATATGTTGACAAGGGCAATGACCCCCCTGAAGCTACTGAGTCTCACTACTGTCAGAAGCAACATTATCTACGACCTTGCCAAATAAAGAAAAAGCCAGTGAAAATGTCCAAAGATTGCCTAAATTTGTCTGACCTAGGACAAGCTAACAAAATAATTTAAATAGCAGATGATCCTGAAACCATCAAAGAATGCTTCTGATTCTGCATGTGTATGCAATATAAAGAAGGTGCTTACTCAAGGGAAAAGGACCTAATGTTTGTTGACTGTCTACTAAATGCCAGGCATTACACCAGAGATTGGCAAACTTTTTCTATAAAGGACCAAACGGTAAATATTTTAGGCTTTGTGGGCCATGTGGTTTTGTTGCAACTGAACATCCCTGTTGTTAGTTGTAGTAAAACCAGCTGTATACAATACGTAAACAAATGAGTGTGACTGTGTTCCAATAAAACATTATTTACAAAACCAGATGGTGCGTGAGATGTGGACTGACAGTCATAATTGCCAAACCCTACATTATTTATGTACTTTACATATTAAGTAAAACCATATGAAATTGCTAATAATCACTTTGTCCTCAAAAATGACAATTTCGTGTGGTTCAACATATTATGTTAATCAATTTAATCTTCACAATAGACTTTCTAGGGTGTTAACATCATTCTCATTTTGCAGATGAAGAAACTGAAATTCATACATTAAGTAACATCCAAATAAGGGCAATATGGGATTCAATGAACTTGTATTCTCTCTCTCTCTCTATCTCTCTCTCTCTCTCTCTCTCTCTCTCTCTCTCTCTCTCTCTCTCTCTCACACACACACACACACACACACACACTAGTACAAATCAGCTCAGTGTGGCTTCTCATTCCTACCTGTTATCTTACTTGCCATTAAAAAAATATTGAGTTTTGATAACTTCATTTAATTAGAAGGAAAATAAACTGATATCTCAAACAGTGTATCGAGTTACCATGATCATATAAATTCATCATTTAGTTGTTTATAGTCATAGATATAAATTTAGTGGAGCTCCGAATAATTCAAATGAGTGAATGTATAAAATACTATGTTTGATCCTGCACAATAAGCAAAGATGAAAAAAAGTTCTTACTTCCAATTTTCAGAATTTACAAAAGGGAGAAACACAAATACAGTAGTCCTCTTTATCTGTGACTTTGCTTTCTGTGGTTTCAGTTACTGATAGTCAACTGTGGTCTGAAAATATTAAGTGAAAAATTCCAGAAATAAACAATTTGGAAGTTTTAAATTGCATGCCATTCTGAGTAGCAGGATGAAATCTTGTTCTGTCTCACTCTGTCCCAACCGGGATGTCAATCATCCCTTTGCCTGGTGTATCCATGCTGTATATACTACCTGCCTGTTAGTTACTTGGTAGCTTTCCCAGTTATCAGATGGACTGTTGTGTTATCACAATACTTGTGTTCAAGTGACTCTTATTTTACTTAACAGTGGCCCCAAAGTGCAAGAGTTAGTGACACTGGAAATTCAAATATGCCAAAAAGAAGCCATAAAGTGTTTCCTTTAAGTGAAAAGGCACGCATGTATAGGAAAAACCATAGTATATATAGGGTTTGGTACTATCTGCAGTTTCAGACATCCACTGGAATCTTGGAATATATCCTTTGTGGATAAGAGGGACTACTGTGCACAAATTAAAATGTAATCAGATGTCCCTTTTTCTGGGAAGCCATTTTTTACCATTCTCATCTATTAGCAACATTGGAATGAAGGAATAACAAAATTAAAAAATGAAAATAATTTAAATAGAAGAATAGAACTATAAACTAATTTCTAAGAAGGCTGAAAAAGGTGGCATAAAAAGAGATATAGGCAAAATTTCTTAAAGAAAAGTTTTGAAGGAAGGAGATAATTGCAATAGGTATTCTAGATAGAAGGAACAGATTAAATGACAGAGTGAGAGAGAGAGCACCAAATATATTTGAGAAACAGACAAATGAGCTTTTAGCTAAACTGAAATTTTTATGGTATCACATTCATTTATTCAAGAAATATTTATTAAGCATTTACTTTTGGCCTGTATAGGAAAATAAACCTAGAAGGAAAGTTTCAGACCAAAGAATAAAGGATTTTAAATGCCAGCATAAAAATCTGTACATAATCAGCAAGTATTGGGTTGTCATAAAGATGAGTAAGCAAGGTTGAACATGATTCATTTGGCACTTCAGAAATATTTACCTTGCAGAAATAGATGGAATGACTACAGTGGAGGCTTACGAGTTACTTAGTAGGTAACAACAGTGTGATAAGCATGTTGTAATTGTGAGAGTCTGGATCTCCACAGTAGCTCCTGTAAATTGGAGGGCAGGGATCTGGTGTCTGGGAAATGTCCATAATTTGACACCAGCCCAACACAATGTATGGGGTCCAAGTTATAGAAGAAAATGGCTCTCATCTAAAGGGTCAAAGATAACATTCTCTCATTTATAAAATCTTTATTTTTATTTTTTTAAAAAAGGAAGGTTGGGGGGGTGTGTGGTTTTATTTTTATTTTACAAAAAAGACACAGTATGATAATTCTGCTTAGAAATAATCTTATTTTCATTGTGAAAGTATTTAAGAAGTAGCTTTCTCACTCTTAACACATGCCTAAGGACTTATGATTCTAAAATTCCTAATTTCTCAAATCCTGAATTAACCTTCCTTAGCCAATGATAAAATCATAGATCATTAGTAACCTCAAAAGAAAAAAAAGGCACAAAACAAAAAAGTTAAAAAACTAAAGGATGTTTCCTCCTAATTTAAGCATTATTAAAACTTGGAGTTTTATAAACCACATATATTCAAATTTTCTGCATTACAGTAAGGTGTCCAGACATAATTCACCCTGCTAAATTCATTTTTACTCTCTGGAAACCAAGAGCATCCTTGTTAAAGTGTAAAATGAGATTTTCGCCGACTTGCAACTCCTTGTTCTCACAGCTGAACTGTCACAGCATGAAAACATTCCCCTACTGGTGAAGCTTTAGATACCTATTTCCCTGGTGAAAGAGTGCAAAAGGAACTGAAAGAGTTAGTGACAATTCATACAGTATCCCATACCCCATTAGAGTATGACTATAAGCAAAGAAAATATTTTAACTCTGAAGCGAGATGGGACAACAATGCTTTAAATGATTGTTGACTTCACTGAGTAGTGCTGAAAATGTCAAAAGATTGTAGTCTATCAGGTTCATAAGAGACTCAAGATTATACAAGAATCTAATTAGAAGAAGTCTATTTCTTTGTCCTGTTTGCTAAGTCAAAGGTTAATGAGAAATACACTGAAGAAAACATCTCCTGTGTGACGGCAAAGTAATTTCTCATGAATATAAAAAACATAAATGAAAAAGTTCTTTATTAACTTCTTGTTCTTTATTAACTTCTTTTTAAAAATAGCTTTACTACGGTATAATTGACATGCCATAAAATTCACTCATTTTTAAAGTGTTCAATTCAATAATTTTTAGTAAATTTACAATTGCACAACTATCACTACAACCTAATTTTAGAACATTTCTATCATTCTAAATCCATTAACTTCTTAATCTAAGATATTTCCATAAACTCATGGAAGCCACTGGTATCTAAAGCTACTATATATTCAAAGCCACACAAATCTCTGAAACCAAGCAGGAAAAGTGCAAACTAACCTTGCTTTAACGACCTTTATAACCAATACTCTACTCTGGCACTGGGAAGAAAATGTTCAGGTGCTTTCTCTGAAAGTTAAACCATTCTAAGTATTAAGTTATGGCACACTGTCTTGGAAAGAAATTAATTATATTTTTGTTGGTAACACATTTCAGGCTGTTTACACAGCTGACATTTCTCAGCTGTACCCAATTCGTGCCCTAGGCTGTGAGGACTATCTTGTTTTGTAGCAGATGCCTCCACTTGAATGATTTAAATAAGTATAAAAACACTATTTTCTGCAACAATATAGATTACAAGCACCAGCTTTATGAGTTTTTATAGTCCTAATGAAAGAACAGTTCCATGACATTTCTTTGGCTAGGGTCTCCTTAGAAGACACAGTTATAAGCCATTTTTGCCAAAACTCAAGCACTGGAGCTAGTGGATGGATCTGCTACGGCACCAGTCAAAAGCAGCCTGGCCCTAAACATCTTTGTTGTATCAAATCATGCAGCTCAAGGCAACATCCTGCCAATGTGGCAACATTTGCTCTGGGGAGATGTGGGCAGGCATCATTTCACAGGTTCTGGGACAAGGTGCAAATATGAATAATGAGGCAAAAAGAATCAAGCCTCTTAATGGAGATTGCCTCTTGTGTTTGCTGTGACTTAGATGCAACACCAGGTAGCATTATAATCTTGGATATGGTGAATTTTAGCTGTTTTCCTATTTTCCTACAGTGATGAAATTGCATTAGACCTCTTGGTAAAAATTTAAATATTTTAACAGTCATTAAAACATGGGCCTCATAAAAGACTGTGTCAACTCAATTCAATGATTAAAACCTAAAATGTATAAGGCCCTATGCTACAGAAGAATTTATCATATTTCACTAAATTTGCATATCACTCTTGGAACTTGCATCTGATAAGCCTATTTTAGTCTGGCTTCTACAAGTGTAGGATCCAAGAGTAGTTGGCTTTTCCAAATGTGAAGTGCTACATTTCTGGACTTTATTATCTGATATTCTTGTTTTAAACCAGAAAATTACTTTTTTAAACATTTTATTAAAGAAATTTTCAGACATATACAAAAGTTGAGAGAATAGTATATAAACCCAAACTACATATTCCTCAGCTTCAATAATGATCAACAGATGGCTAACTTGAATTTACATTTATATTCCCCTCGCTCCCAACCCCATAGGTTATTTTGAAGCAAATCTCAGGTACCACTTCATTTACTTAAACCAGTCAATTTTTGCCTGTGATCCTTTTCTGAGTTATGTTAATATTAATTATCATTCTGACTCTCATTTATTGTCTACTTTGTGCCGGGTACTACTTTGCATACATATTATTGCTAATCCTCATAACAATGCTGCAAATTAGTGAAGTAACTGAAGCTCAGAGAACTTAAGTGACATGCTCAGATCTTATTTTCTTCTATTAATGCTATTATTTCTTATAGGAGGTTATGAGGCAATACTAAAAACATTTCTGATTTATGTCTTCTCAGGAAACAGAGGCTATCATTTATGAAAATTACTATCTTATTTTTGTAAAATTAAATGTAGCACATTTTCTGTCAAATTTCTCACTCCAATAGGGGAAAAGAAAAACCAACTAAAACTGACCACCACGTGGCCTTCCCCTTCGCCATGGACAATCAGCCAATAATTCTAACGATATACTATAATATTAATGTTAAAACCAGTTGTTTAGAAATAAATGTAAGTGCCTATAAAAAAACAATATTTTTCTGGAGGGGTTCACTTTAAACAAAAGTTTAGCTATTTTCTGATTAAAGTTTCCTGATCCACAAAGCATTTCTCAAAGGTACAGTGTTTAGATTGTGGAATAACTGGACTCAAGTGGCATCTACATAAACAAAATGTTTAAAAATGTTTCTGTCTTCCATAAAGAATTCTTTCATATTAAAATATATGACGGCAGTGCTCAAAAAGGGGTAGTAATTATTATCCAGATAGAAATATAATATTTACTAGAAAATACAAAAGGTTATTGAATTCTTACAATCATTATTTGTGTATTTATTATTACAAGATGTTTACAAAGTCTCAATTTTTTAGCCTTCTTTAAGAATTAGACTTAACTTCAGAAATCCTTGAAATATTCTGATTTTTACTTAAAAAAAAAATGGGTATCTGGTTAGAACAATCAAGATGATGGGTGAAAGTGGCCAAAATGTAATTTCAGTTGACCTCCTTAAATGATAAAATTTACTCTCTTGGAAAACAATAATTACTTAGAAACAGGGTAGAGATAGTAAAGGTTTTAAAATTTATAATAGGAAAATCACTATAAGTCAATATAATAGGTAAAAATGACAGACTAAATCTTTTCTTCCGATTTTTTATGGTAGTAAAAATTATGGGTATATTTAAGAATAGAGTACTATTAATATTAACTGTAAAAATTAACTATTCTTTAAAGTACTAGTCTACTATGGGAAATGTAATTTTAAAATTAAATATGTAATGATTAGTTGATTTTAGCATATCTGTAATTTAGGAAAAATATTTTTGTGTTTGGGATATTTCACCTGAAATGTCTGAATATATTCTTTTCATCAAGGAAAAACTTAAGTCAAATCAAGCAGCACTAAGTTCCTCATATTGATATTGTAATATTATCAATAGAATGCTAATCTGCTTAGCTTATGACATCTGTTCAAGTGAACTCAAATTATTATAACTCCTTATTTTCAAATTATGTATTTGATTTTTTTCAATGGAGCCTTCAAAGCATTAGTTTCTGCTTATTATCACAGCCAGTTAGACTGAAAGTGGCAAAAGAGAGAGGAGGATATAAAACTGATAAGTCAAATGTCACTTACTGAGTCATCGGTGGCAGAAGTTGGCCAGCCCTCCCATAACTGATGGCGAACAGGGATGCTCGTAAGGTCATACACATTTCTTTTTACCTATAAAAAGAGACAGTGCGATTAAAACAGGTTACCATAAGACTTAGGATAGGTGCCAATTTATGTGGTATACACTGTACTTCCTCTGTTTTCTTCTAGATTCAAAACAAGAATTTGAAACTAGAAAAGCACAAGTCAGAAAAAATTTTGTAAAATAATCTAAACCAAATTTAAAAGCAGATTCTCAATGAAGGCTAGATGAAATAATAGTTCAAGAAATATCACCCCCTCTGCTGATTGTTTTTATGTATTTCTAGATGGCTTCGAGTTTCTTTTCAGTTAAGAAACTTCAGGTACATAGTAAGCCTAGGACAGACTATAATTATAAATTTTTATAATCTAATTTTTAAAATGACTCAGGATGTACAATAGTTCAAACGAAGATGTATTTCAAGTTTCTAGGTGGTAGAGAGGAGTTGTAGTTTCTGTGTGTGTGTGTGTGTGTGTGTGTGTGTGTGTGTGTGTGGAGGGGGCAGGAGTAAACATGAGGTTATTTTTATTGTTTGATGTAAGCTTCAAAGATATAAAAACTTATTAATAAAGCAACACAGATTATTTCTTTGAAATCATCCCAAATTAAAAACTATTATAACAGAATATTTAACAGAGAGCTATCCATTAATATACTATTTAGGCCCTTCTTGAAAAGAAAATACAGTAATAATACTTCTTATTTTAAATACTGAAAAACTATTGTTCTCAACATGCAATAATTATACCTTTCACTTTAAAAAAGTGGGGATAAGTAATTTACCAGAATAAAGTCTTGGAAGGTTAAACTCTATATTATCCAGTAAGTATCATATCTTTCTTCAGTTTAAAATAGGTTATAAAAATTCTATTTTGTTTTGTATTTAAAAAGAAAAAATAATTATAAAATCGTAAGAATGGAGAGATTATCTATCTTAACTCCTTAGTTATAGGATGACCCTACTGTAACAAATGAAGCTAGCATTGAATGTTGCACATAATATGTTCAATAACAAGACTTCAGTACGTAAAACAAGCAGTATTCATTCATGTTCTTAAAATGCAGAAGTCTAAAGTATCAAGTTGTCCAATTACAGCATTTTGCATCACATTACTGTTTATTATACATAAACACATCTAAGTTACCTTTCCAGTGAAACAGAGATATATATTCACTGGGGAAAGGAAAAAACCAAAACACAACACGGAATTCAATCTATTTTTATCTCTAATGTACACCTGTGAAAAAAGACTTAGTAAATGAGAACTGAGGAGCTTGGAGGCGTGGCTTGATCCCCACTCAATTCAAACAAACAGCTTTTCTTCAGAGGTTCTTAGCAATGGCCAGTCTACCATGCGGTATTTTGTTTATGGTCAGTCACACCAAGTTTGAAAATTTTCATTAGTCATTATCAACACAATTTAACCAAATGTAACTGGGCTAACCTCTGACCACTTCCACTAGCTAAGACTACTTTGCCATGCTTAAACATTAGTGCTTTTAAAGAGGAAGGTGTTCCATAAATCCAAAGCATTATATTAATAAAAGAAAGAGATAGGACAGAAGAGGGGAATATGAAAAGACTTTAGGCCTCAAGGCCAAAAACATTCCTTTCTTAAAGTTATTTTTCAATTACGTTGTCTAGATATACCAAGCTTCATCAGCTATTTTTGAAGAAAAAAAAAAGGCAGGACAAATATTTGTATTTGTTTGGAAAGGTTGCAGCAAGGCTATCCCAGCATTGGAGAGTATACACAAATACTATGAGCTGAGTATACAAACAAGTAACTTTGGATTGGGATTCTTTAAATTCCACCTTAATTCCAAAACACAACAATATGGTATTATGAAATAAACAGTATTTTTCTTCTTTCATTAACTCATCTGTAACTGCACTGAATTGAATAACATTCCTTTGCTATTCTAAGCCTGAAAAGCATGTTCTGGCTATAGTGTTATGTTGGTATAAAGCACAATGCCAGACTGATGTGCTGAACAAAAGTGATCAAAGTTAGAGTAATGTTAGCCATTGCACAAGTATTTGGCTTCATTGTTCTCCCCAGAATGACATGTGTTAAGCAACTTGTCATAGAATAAACTGGTTAATGCAGACAGAACTTGGCTGAGAGGGTACAAAGTAAAGCATATTAGGCTAATGATTGATTGTTCTAATGGAAAAGATAAATTCACAGAGATTCTGAGATTAAATCAAGAGTCTTGTGTTAAACCGCAATCACTAAACAATAACTTAGGTGAAAACAAATTAGTCTTTCAAAAATAATTCCACATTTGTCAGCATTATAACCATAGGCAGGTTTTAACATTATATGGAAGAAACATAAATGATAAGATAGCAAAAGTAGAAAATGGGTGATGGTTTTACTAATGGAGATATAAAAATTCCATTATCTTTACTGATGGTTTTCTTTCATTAAAATTTTAAGTCACAATTCTGCGGGGCAGGAAAAAATATGAAATGTGCAAAAGTAAAAATTATTCTTTTAAAATATTAAGAAAGCCTGAGTGACAAATTACAGCTGTGTATAAAATGATGCAGATGATTAAGGTCATCATGAATCAAATGAAGGACATAGTTCCCTCAGACAAGGAAGGAGAGAGAGAGAGGGAGGAAGGAGGGAGAGAGAAGGACTAAAAAGGGGGAGGAGAGAGGGAGGGGGAGGAGAAAAGAAGAGGGAAGGGGAGAGATTGAGAGATCAACTGATTGATCTGAGAGATTTGAGAGCACTTGAGAGAGGGAGAAAAGAACACACACAGCCTGGGTTGCTGTAGCTGGCATGCCCAGCTGCCATTATTGTGCTACTTCTGATGGAATTTCATCTTTAGAGATTTGTGTTAAATTCCAGTTAAAGACAAGTGGCACTTCAAGGGTAACATTTCCTGAGGGCCTTTTTGTCTTACACATTTTCTTTGATCAGCATTGGCTCAAGATCATGCTGAACCTTCATAATCTTTTCAATTCTTGTTGTGTATTAAGCTCTAAATCTGTGAGACTTCAGGCTGCTAAACTATGCAAATGTTTCACTTAGTTATGAAGAAATTTAATAAATGCTTTGATTACCAGCTGAACATCAAAAAATATGTTACAAACTATATTGTATTTGGATCAAGTGTTCTAAACTGACAACAGATTTTCCAGTTTTCTAGATTTTCTAAAAGGAGAATTTCATTTCTTCCCCACTGCTTCAGATAAGACAGTTGCTTGAGACTAAGAAAAAATGTAAATCAGATTAACTTGAAATGGTACAGAATTAATACAGCACTGATTGTTTATTATTTGCTTTTCATTGTTAATAAACATCTATATACTAAAATTAATGTAAAATACTAAGCAATGATCTCCATTTCAAACTTCATATTTCCTCATTATGGAAATCTCATTGATAAACAAAGCACTGGGAAATATGAAATCATATATTCATCTCTCACAAAATTTTCTTTTGAGTTCCGTAGATTTTCAAACAATTTTTGTTTTTAGTTAAATTTTATCAGCATTTTTAACAAAAATATTCTTAGGAAGTTACTCTGCTAAACTATATTTTGAGGCTCGGATTTAGCATAACATGAGTTGTGTAAATTGAAAAACAAAAACTTAGTAGATAACTTTGTCATCTATAATAAAATCATTTCTTGTGAGCTAAATGTTGGTCAAACTGTTGAAAAACATTTCAGGAAATTTTAAATCTCATTCAGGAATAATACCTATTTTCCAAGTGAAACAGTTAATAGAAAGAAAAGTCACAAAGTTTAAGCTGTTGTGGCATAAAGAGAGGCAGAGAACAAGATTTCTAGTCTTAAATTTTCCCCAGCTTTTACTGTGGGCCAGTTGATAGAACCTCGCTGAGACTTAGTTTACTCAGTATTAAAGAGAATAAAACAACATCACTTCCTAGTTTCAAAGCTCTAAAATTCCATGGTTTGATGAAAATATTGGAGATCTAATCCTAGGAACAGGAAGAGCAAAATATATCTAAGACAAGTAATGAAGGAATGTTTCAACCATTAAGGCTAGAAAATGGAAGAAAAATTGTAAAGAGTTAATAAATACAACACATCAAAAAAGAAAATGCGAATAATTTCAGGTAAGGAATAAACACTTAAGGTGATTTATTTTTCTTGGATGAAGAAACGTCGTTGTTTTTGCTTGTATTACACTAAAAAGTCTAGATTTTTATAAAAGACTAAATAATATTTTCCCCTTATGAGATCTCATCTGAAAATAAAGCCTGTCATAGTGGTTTCCCAAATAACTGTTCCATCAACCAAATGTTATCAGTGAGGCTATGGCTTGACAGACTACCAGCAGCTAAGTGATATAGTTATAAAGTTCTATTAATTTATTTCAACATCTTTAAAATTTTATACTCAGATCCTTGATTCTTTACATATCAAATATTTTAATACGGCAAAAATTAGAAAATATTTCATTGCCATGGGCTTGCAGCAGCTATCACCCTGGTTTCTAGCACCCTGGTTTCTAGATTTTCTGAATTAAGACTACTATGGCAAATTATAACCCTTACAAAAAGCATTCTGAACCTACAGACATCTATCTCATTCTCTCATCAACCTTAGAAGAAAAAGACTTTTGGTCATATTAGAACCTGAACTTATCCAAATTTTAAATGTATCAAACTTCAAACTCCAAGTACTTCCTACTATCAAATGATGCTCTGGTTAAAAGTTTGCTAAATAATAATTGCCCTAAACACATTAGTATTTGTGTGTGTGTGTATGTATACGTATTTAAATCAAAATAATGCACCCAGTTTCCTAGCAATCACTGGTGCTCTGAAAGGCGTATAGTTAAGAAACCAATCACTTCTGATTCAGACTAGGGTTTGAACACACACTTCATATCCAAGACTTTTCTTTTTCTTCTACTTTTTTTTTTAAACATATTATATACTCATTGCAGTTGCACATGAATTTGTTTTACTAAGATGCAAGTTAAAACCCTCCTAAAAATCCTTCCTGAACAAAAACACTTGAAACCGGATGGTGCAAAGGGAATGAGAAGGTGGCATCAGTAATCAAATGTTAATTAGCAAGCTTTTTTTCCCTCTTCCCTCAGGGCTGGCCTGTGTTGGAGAATTCAAATCAGAAATCAATGCTCCAAGTGTTTAACTATTACTTCTTCTCATTAACCATTTAAAAGACTCGGCAATTCTCTCCTCATAAAAACAGTAACTTGAGACATTTCTTTTCTCAAATACCATCTTTCCAGAAAACAATGAAGATGTTGTTTGAAATAAACTATAAAACTGAAGTTGCTTTCAATCAGGCTTTGAACTGACTATATTCTGCTGTTTTAAAAACATCTTTGGCTTCAACCGAATTCTTCATTCCAACAACTGTAACTAAGTTTTGCTTTGTATACTATACTTGAAAAACTTATTACACCCCTTGTCTATAAATAAATTTGACAATTAGCATCTTAAGAGATCACTCGGATGACGATAAAACTGATCAAATACAAAAACTGCTTTAAATGCACATAGTTGGAAATGGATTTTAGCCATCCTGAAAAACTACCAAGGATAAGATTTAACACTGTGATTAGAAATATGGTTATATTCAAAATTCTATCCTAAAAGTTTGATGTGGGTGAAAATGATACAAAAATTGCAAAGTTAGATATTTAAAGTGATTGAATTAACAATCATAAATTTATTAAAATGAATTCATATCTTTAAAGGTTAATCCTGATTTTTAAAAAGAATTCCTAAAGTGTTAAGAAACTGTTTACAGATGAGTAAGGCTGAGTATATTTCACAAACAGTAAAGATGCTAAATTTTAGCTTTCCAGGGGGGAAAAAAAGTTTAGAGATATTGTGAAGTTGCAGAAACTGAAATCATAAACAACAAAAAATGGACCAATTATTATTACATAAATATAATATGAGAACTACAACAGTGGTTCTCAAAGTATGGTGTCTGGACAAGCAGTATTAGTATTCCTTGGAAACTACAGGATTTCAAAATGTGGGGGACCCATCCAGACCTAGTGTATTGGAAACTCTGGGACCCAGCAATCTGTGTTTTAACAAGCCCTCTGGGTAATTCTCACTAGACCAAAGTTTAAGAAGCATTGTTTCAGGATGTGTGAATTAGAGGCTCTCCCAGATAGCCATGCCTCTCTAGTTTACTGATTCTTAAGTTCTGAGAAGTCTTGCCTAAAGTGGCCAGTCTTTTTTGAGAATGAATATGTTTAATAAACATTTGTTACAATTCTAGAAATGCTATTAATTTTGTCTGGATGATAAGGTGATCATTTTTAGTCCAAGAAATTAATGAGAAAAGGCGCTACCTCTTCACTACAGACTACATGGCACCAAAATAATGGATAATAATTGATACATAATAATCTTCATCATTGAAAATCTGTGTTCATCTTCAGTTTTTCTGCCTTAAGCTTAACTACTTTCTGGCTATAATATATATTTGGATATTGCAGTTAAACTTCAAATCTACAAAAAAAAAAAAATGATTAATCACATTAAATAAACTTGGAAGATAACTGTACACATCAGCGAAATTGAAGAAATGCCCCTAAACACCAGAGAACTATGTTTGAAGCAAACGAAAGACGAAACAGCTTTTGTTGTTACTGATTTTGTCTCTCTCTCACAGGCTAGCTGGAACAAGACCCAAAAGAAAAACAGTGCGAGGTTAACCTCCTATCAGTCAGTCAAGACCTTGTCCTCAAGGGCAATATTTCCTCTCTATACTTTATGGAAACAGTGAGAGAGCCAAGTTTTTCCAACTATTTAATGATCTAATAGATATAAATGTTTTTTTTATAAACATTTAAATAAAACATCAGTCACTCAATAAATGCTCTTAAAAATTCCCCTTTTCAAAATCAAGTAAATTAATCATTTTGTAAGTCTTTGCAGAAAGGAAAACATAAATTAAGTCAAAAGTCAATCCTAGAAATAACGAGAACCATTATAAGAACATTTTTACAAGTTTTACTTTAACCTAAAACCATTTTATAAAGCTCAATTTTATGTACTACTTCAAAGATTGGCTACATAAATGAATAAACACTTGTACACCAGAAATGTTTTAATTTTTAAGGCTGAATTTTAGTAGACAATTTGATATAATGCAGTAGCAATGTACAAGTTAGTCTTAGACATAATTATACATGTAAACCAAATATTTAGCTACAAGGATATTCATTGCAGCCCTGTTTATCATCACATACACACACACACACACACACACACAACTGGCATAAGTTTAATATCTGATAATAGGATAGTTAAATAAATAAATGAAATACTATGCAGCCATTAATATAATGATGTAGAACCAGGATCAGCAAAGCACAGCCTAAAGGACAAATCCAAGTGTGCTGTCTGCTTTTATAAATAATGTTGTATTGAAACACCACCACTACCATTTATTTCTATACTGTCTGTGGCTGCACTACCATGATGGTATAGTTAGTAGATGCAATAGAATCTGTATGACCTGCAAAGCCTGAAATATTTATTATTTAGCCTTTAAAGAAAAAGTTTGTTGACCCCAATGTAGAACAATATTTAATAACATTAAAAGTCATTACACATTAAAAAAAACTAGGTTACAAAATTATATACTTTTCTGCTTAAGTTATATGTATACATATACATATATATAAAAACGTACATATGTATGTATACTATATGTTATGCACAGAAAAAAGGTATACGACAAATATTAAAATTTCCCTCTGTATTATGGGATTATGACTCATTTTTATTTTCTGTATATCTATCTTTTCTAAGTTTCTATTACTTCTGTAATAAGAAATTTAAAAAAACTTTTTTGTTTTTTCATTCAAAGTAAATATATACACTCGGAGTCAGAACAACCTGGTTTTCATTTTAGCTATGCCACTAATTATCTGAGTGACCCTGAGCAAAGGAAATGAGAAGGATAGAGAAAGGCAACTGAACATTTATTAAGCAACTTCTATAAACCAAGAATTAGGTTTTATGTTAACATATGATCCTTATAATACCTTTTACATGTATTATCTTCATTTTACAAATGAAGAAACTGAGGCTCAGAGACAATAATAATTTGCCAAAGGTTACTCCAACTAGTAAATGGTCAGATTAGGATTTAATTTAATTTAGTTCTGTAGTCTAGATTTTCTTCATGACTGTGACATATTTCCTCTTAGACTGAATTTTCTTCTGTAAAATAAAGGTTTGTAATAAGTTACCTTTAAAATTCTTTCCCACCTGACACTTTCATAGTTGTAATATTTAAGAATTTTCTATGAGACCATTTACACTTACTCTGAACAGTAGGCATTAAGTGGTAATAAGAGTGACCAACTATAAGCAAAAGAGATCACTAGATCTCTGTCATGAGATCCAGTGAGCCTTTTCACATTTGTTCTGCTGCAAGAGGCAATGAAGAGCAGTTACAGACTATAGATTTTGTACTTTTACATGCTGTGGAGGAAGGACAACTGCCATATCAAAGAGCAACTTGTCATTGTTTCAATGTCTGATGCTGCCTTCACAATGAGAGGGCAGCCCTTGGTGCCACATACAGCTGGGAAAGAAATAGTAAGATAAAAAAAAAAATGTAAGGAAAATATATCGAGGTAAAAGGAGAACAATTAGAACAGTAAGTAAACTTTATCCCGTGAGGGTTAGTAAAGGCTCTTCCTCTTATAAACTTTGGCCCAATGCCTGCTGAGTCTCCACTCCTTACTAATAATGTAAGAACTTTATCTGGAATAAAAGAATATGAAGACATTTACACTGTGGGACTGCTCCCACTACTTTGCCAATATACAGTAAATCAATTATGCCCTATCTTGTTATTCCAGTTTTCCCCCTCTCAAGAGTTGGGCACTCTTGCCAACCCTTGTTCTATGCTTTTGATCTGGATAAGTGAAACTCTGAATCAGATATTTGTCTTATTTGCAACCTCTGTAAGTTCTAAAATAAAACCATCGATGAGGAAGATGTGGGGGCAATACTAATTTGTTTTTTACACAACAGCATTTTCTTTTAAATTTCTCTCTCTCCCTCCCTCCCTTTCTCTCTCCCTCTCTGTCTCTCTCTCACACACACACACACACACACACACACACACACACACACACACACACACATCTGCTCAAATGTCAGTTAGTTAATGCCTAAGTCAGATGATGATGTAGACTTTTTAAAATCTTAATCCATTTCTTCTTTCTTCTTAAAAAAATGTTTTTTCTTAAAGACCTTCACTTCTATAGCAAACTTCAAAATTTTTTAAATGCTAAACAATCTTACTGCTTTTGGCAAAGACCCATCTTTATATTTTGATGAAGACTGTGTATCCTCTCCCGCTCTGGTAGCACCACACTGATGATCAGACATGATGTTTATGTTTGCTTTGCTGCTTTATGTTGCCCATCCGGGCCTTTCCCTTTCTCTTGAGCTGCTGAAAAACGTGGTGGGAACCATTAGCAATGGAACCTCAGTCTATAATCAGATGTCTTATAATTTTATCTTTTCTTGTTAACAAAAAAACGCAAAAAACAAAGACAACAAAGGGACTTAGTGTTGGGGTCTGCCATGAATACTAAAGTGGCCTGGGGGTGTGGCTCATCAAGTGAAAATAAACCATTCAAGTCACCCGTGTCAAGGAGAAAGTTTGGGAACAACTAGGCCAGTGTTTGCATTTGGGGCCCAGGAGTCAGGAGAGTTACATTTCCCTTCACTCTACTTAACCAAGGCACCAGAGACAACCTACTTAACCTCTCCTTTTGGAAATACTAAGTAATCTCTTCCAAAGAACACCCCTGAGAGAGAGGTATTTAGAGTGTGTCTGGTCAGGTTTTCTGATTCAAACGAGCTACTTTCCACAATCAACTGTGAGCATCACTCTCTGAGAGATATGTAGGTGGGAGGGCAGCGAAGATATTTTAAGGAAAGTAGCTGTCTTGGCCAAGAGCAAAGTTATAAGAAGATTGTCACCAATATTATATACCTAGTTAATTTTAGGTGAAGGACACAGAGTTGGAAACTGGTTCCAAATGACAATTTAATTAAAGCTTATCCAAGTGAACTGACACTATGAATGAAAGTAATACTGCACACCAAACCCTAACTAAGGGCTGATGCTGCCAATACTCAGAAGCTCCATACAAGTGGCTTTTAATTAAGGCAGTTAAAATCCCAACCCAAGGATCTCACCGTTAGAGCTGGCTCTGAAATGTAAATATAGCTATTCTATAAAGGAAAAAAAAAAATACCTTAGCATCTTCACTTAATGTATTATTAAGATCAGAAATGTTTTTTAATCACATGATTCATTACATAAGCAGGCAATCTAAATAAACTGCCTGAAATCTCCTGTTAAAAAAATTACTCCTATTTATTCATTAACAAAGCTATTCCTTAGCTCATCCCTGCCATAACCTATTCTATTCAAAACCATATGGGAAAGGACATTAAAAAACCGCCACAAACCATGGACTTCTGGTATTAGTGCTACACACTGCATACCCCTATTCATTATTCTACCTCCCTTGTTTAATCTATCATTAAGATTCAGTGACCCTACACTAAATTTAAAGCAGATCCTTCCTTCCTCCCATGCCTAAATTCACATACTTTTCTAGTTGGGGATGCCCTCAAGTATTAACAACTCTACGGGGTTTCTCTAATCTCAGCTCTGAACTATGTCATGCTATAGAACCAAGAAATTGCTGTTTTACATCTCTAACTATGGAGGCTCCCATAAAAAAGGACCATATAATTTACTTAATAAGATAAAGGGAGAAAAATCACTATTTAATAAGTTCTTTTTTTTCCATTGTATATAGTAAGAGGCACATGGAGACACTGTCATACGCTGTGTTGTCTTAAGAGTGAACAACACCTAGAGGGACTGCTTCAACTGTATTCACCAAGATTTTGGAGTTTTAAATAATGGTGAAAACGTCAGGTGTTGACTATGTTAATAAACTGAAAAATAAAGAGAAAAAAGAATCTGTTGATTTAAATACATAGCTGATAAAACAATCGTTTTGGGGAAAAGAGATTTCAAAAAGTTAGTAAGGTAGTATTTCTAGGATATATTAAACTTTGTTTTCAAATTCCGAAAAAAATCTAATGTACAAAGTCGCAAAATAAAGGATATGGAGTGTGTATATGGTATTCTATCAGTACTAACAGAACTCTGTGATGACAGAAATGTTCTATATCTGTGCTGTCCAATAGCGTAGCTACTAGCCGCATGTGGCTACTGAGCACTTAAAACTAAAGAACTTAATTTTTTACTTTAATTTTAATTAATTTTAATTAAAATTGCCACTTGCGGCTAGTTGCCACCCTATTGGACAGTGTATTAAGATTACTTAAGGAAGGAGAGAATTCCCCCCGAGAATTTATCATTTACATGTATTCTGTAACTATTCTTTCAATTTGAGGATGCTAAAACATACAGTTCCAATTGATACTTATCAGGCTAATTTAAAATAACATTATTAAAAGCAATGAAAGTATAAGTGTGAAAAATTAATTTAGCATAGTATTTCTACCTTTATGTCTCAAGGTCTATAAAGAAATAAAAATGAAATAAAGCATGTAAGTATATAGTTTTATCAATGGCATGTTTTCATGTTGCACCCATCTCTTGGATTTGGTTGCAGCAATAACACTTTTGGCTGTTGAGAGCTCTTGAACTGTCATTATCCCCCAAAACTAAAAGAGTTGGTTCTGAATTCAATTTACTGAAATTTACCCCAAACTATACAAAATTCTGATTTGGTTTTATTTTTGCCCTTTGGTTACCTAATGTTAAGGTCAGATGAATAAAGCATGCACAGCTACGGGCTTTCTACTTAACTTCTGGGTTTGCTATTAAAAATGCTGTTTACCCTCATACCCTTCTCCTTAGCCCTTCATATTTCCTTGCCTCTATTCTTCTATACTACAGATTTTTCTCACCTATTGTACAAAGAAATTGCGATGTATATTTTCATGTAATTTGATTTTGGAATTTTGTCACCTTATGTAGTGAGTTCTTCTAAAATACAATTTTTTTCCAATAAAAAATATTGATAATGGGCTATATTATAATCATTAAATATTCAAGATAGTCAAATATTCTTTAGTTAAAAATGTAAGTTTGACTCTAACATAGCTGCCACATTATATGGGTCTAACTATTCATCAGTTCATTCATTTATTCACACAATGGTTACCTGGAAATGATTACAATGATTCAGACGTTACTATAATTAATCGTGTTACCTGTATACCTGGCACTATTTCATTTAAAAGTGATGATTCAAAATTAATTTCTTTCTGGGCCAAGATACCTAATGCATTCATAGGAGTAGAGCTAGAAAGAGACAAGCATAGTGGATGCTATAACTACTACCAGTTTCAAACTTAGTCCCTTATTGATTCAATAAGTTCTCACTGGAATAACTACAATACAGCAAAGAAAGTTCTAGATGGACAAGATGCTGACCTCTATACTCCCTTAAGGAACCTAGTTGGGGAGAAAATATGTGAATAGTTATTTACTATACAAATATACTTGTTATAGGATTTTTTTTTAAGTGATTGAATAAATAAATGGAAAAAAATGCAGATGGCACCAGAGAAAAGAGTTAAGAATTAAATATATAACAATTCTGCCTCCTTACAAAAAAGCAGATTATCTCTTTATTAATGCTAAAAATTAGGGTGACATAAAAAAAATTTATTTTATTATTTTTTTTAGGTGAGGCAACCTTTGATTTACCTCACGGATTGCAAGGATCTTGTCAGCTTACAATCCCTTATTTTTTATTTTTTACACCTACAGCACCTGGTCTTCCTAGGTGGTCTCCCATCCAAGTAACTAACCAGGCTAGACCACGCTTAGCTTCCGAGATCAGACGGGATCGGGCTTGTTCAGGGTGGCATGGCCATAGACTGAAAAATATTTTAAAGAAAATACATAATGTACTGCTATAAAGTGCTAGGAGAATTTCTCACTGGACTTATAAACAACAGATAAACCTGTTCTAAATTTAACAAATAAGTTCACTGAGAGTTAATAATTCGTGAGCATTCATTCAGTTGTCCAGCCACTCGACAAATATCTATTGAGTGCCCACTACGAGGAAGGTACTATTTTGTAGTACAGTAGTCTGCCTTTATCCGTGGTTTCACTTTCCACAGTTTCAGTTACCCATGGTTGGCTGTGCTCTAAAAATATTAAATGAAAAATTCCAGAAAGAAACAACTTCTAAGTTTTAAATTGCATGCTGCTCTAAGTAGCATGATGAAATCTCCCACTGTCCCACTCTGTCCCACCTGTGATGTGAATCATCCCTTAGTCCAGCATATCCATGCTGTAGACACTACTTGTCCATTAGTCACCTTAGTAGCTGTCTTGGTTATCAGACTGACTGTCTTGGTATTACAGTACATATTCAAGTAACCTTTATTTTATTTAATAATGGACTCAAAGAGCATGATGCTGGCAATTCAGATATGCCAAAGAGAAGCCATAAAGTGCTTGTTATGTATTGTCAGAAGGTCATTCACCTCATTTCATCTCATCATGTCGACATTTTACCATTTCGCATCATCTCAAGGAGGGTGAGTATAGTACAATAAGATATTTTGAGAGAGAGAGAGAAGGCACACTCACATAACTTTTACTGCGGTATATTATTATTATTGTTCTGTTTTTAGTTATTGTTATTATTAGTTATTGCTGTTAATCTCTTACTGTGCATAAATGTTACCACAGGTATACATATATATGAAAAAACATACTATATATAAGGTTTGGTAATATCTGTGGTTTCAGGCAACCACTAGGGATCTTGGAACACATCCTCTACAGATAAGGGAGGACTATCACAGTAACTAAAAAGGCAAAATCTCTGCCTTCATGGAGCTCACATTCATTCTATAGTACGTGTATGGTGGGCAGGGTAAAGCAAGGAGAAGGAAACAGAAAAGAAATGAACATATAAAAAGAAGTGAACATAAAAAAGAAGTGAACATAAAAAAGAAGTGAACATATAAATGAGATAATTTCAGAATTAGATAAGCTCTGTGGAGAGTGGTATTAGAGCCCTACCCATCATTCTCAACTTTAAAGGGGTTGAGTCCTGAATGAGAAAGTACAAATCTAAGAATGCTCCAGACAGAGAAAACATGAAATGCAAAGGTTCTGTCAGGTGCTTTACATACATGCATGTATGTATTTTCTAATTCTTACTGTGAAGTCCAGTGTAGCTTTAAATCTTTCTTTATGGAAAAAGCAACTGAGGGTCCAAACTCTCCATGTAAGTAGAAGCAGGATTCAAAAGGAAATCTATGGGACTCTGATGCACTTTTTCTTTTTGCTATGCTTCCTTAAAAACTAAAATTAGGGAAGTTCATTCTTTTTCATAGATCACTACCTCCTGTCCCACTTCTTGACAAAGAAAGTCACTTCACACCATTTGCTTTCTTGGCTAACTCTTCCTTCACAGATTTGGGACAGACATTAGTTCAACTAGTCTAAATAATCATAAATCCCAAATTACTGTCAGGTACAAATTAATAAAGTTTATATGAATAGCTAGCTAAGTCAAAGGGATATTTCAGAGATTCTGATCAAAGATATCTTGTCTTCAAACACAGTTGGGTGTTGTTTGTATGTTTTTGCTTAAGTGAATAGATATTGTCATGCATTCCAAAATAAATGGCAAATGCATTTGATCATATCTTTTGTCATGTTTCACTGCATTATGCCAGTATTGACTAAATGTGAGGATGTCTATTCTTGAAAACTGTGACAGCCTGGCAAGCATATCCAATGAAAGCCTATTATTTCAGAGCATCTTTCTCTGACATCCCAACATTACCACTCCTTCTTCATGCTGTATATTGAAAAAGATGATGGGAATAGCTGTTGCTAAAGCAGATCTAGACCTTTGTCATCTTGTACATTTTAAGATAAATCTGGTAAACCTTCTCTATTTATATATTATGGCTCTTTCATTCATCCATTCAACAAACACTTGTTGAGGGCTTCTTACGTTCCAGACTCTCTGATAGTCACTTAGAGCAGCTTTCTCAAATCCAAGTGTCTAGCAGTCAGATAGATAAACATAAATGAGTGAATGTGATGGAAAAACAGCATTCGGCCTTAGTTTTGAGGACGCAATACTGGGATGTAGAAGGCTGTGGCAAAGAAGAGAGCATACTTCATCCAAGGAGGCAGCTGATTCTCCAGAAGAGCTGATTGTTGCTATGGAAAATCTGGGGTTTGGTATTGCTAGAATTTTCTGATTCTTTGACAGAAGCCAGAAACCAGGAATACTGTTTTGTTTTTTAAATGAATAGCCTTCTTTTAAATGTTGGTAACCAGTTCGAATTTAAAATACTCTGGAACCAAAATTAGTAGCCAAAGAAAACAGGTCTTATAGTTGCCAGTTTGCAACCTCTGCAGGAGAGATACAAAGATAGATAGAAACACAATATCCTTGCCTTCAGGGAAGTGACAGCCCTGTGAAGGTCCCATCCAGAAATAAATATTCATGAAGCAATGTGATAAAGATACTGATAAAGTTTTAGGAGAGCACTGAGAAGAGACGATTATAATAGCTACAACTATCGTTTATTACGTGCCAGGGCACTGATCTACATACTTTGTATGTGTTACTACATTTCATGCTCTTATCAACCCTGTGGGTACAGAAATGGCTTTATTACGTAATAGAGCCAGATTTGAACCCATTCTTTACAAATCAAAAACCTGTGGGTTTTTTCTAGCTGTTATCAGGCTACTACCCATTGCTCCAAACAAAAATCTTAGTTTATGAAGGTCAAATGACCAACATTTGAAAATGAAACTAATTCCTTTTTCATCTAACTTATTTCAGAAAAAGATTTTTTTAGAAATTCTTTTCAAGTCAATAATCATCCTGGGAAACACTTACAAAGTATATATTCAAGATGTGATTTTAAACTTTAACATTTGAGCTACAGTATATCTTTGCATCGAGAAGTCATTAAAAATGCTGAGATCCCAGTGGATTAAAGATTACATGTACTCAGTATGCAATAAAATTTATTAATTTAACTAATTTATTTAGCAGACATTCAAATAGCACTTAATATTTTTAAGCACTTTGCACACATTAACCATTTTCATAAATTTTCTGTTTTAAACTGTTTTGTTGAGGTATGACTGAAATACAAAAAGTTGCACATATTTAATGCATACAACTAAATGATAAGCATACATCTGTGAAACTAACCCCACAATCTCTGCCATAAACATATCCATCACCTCTCATCGTCTTTATTTATTATTAATTGTTATCATTTAGTGATAAGAATACTTAATATAAGATCTATCCTTTTGGCAAAATTTTAAGTATACAATACAGTATTGTTCACTATAGACACTATACTTTACAATAGGACTTATCTTGTATAACAAAAACTTAAACGCTTAGACTAATACCTTCCCACTTCCTCCTTCCCCAACCTCTGGCAACCAGCATTCTTTCTTCTGCTTCTATGAATCTGACTATTTTAGATTTCTTCATAGAAGTGGTATCATATAGTATACATCCTTCTATGACTGTCTGTTTCACTTATAATAACCTGTCTTCAAAGTTCATCCATGTTATTGCAAATGGCAGGATTTTCTGCCTTTCTAAGGCTGAATAATATTACTGTATGTATAAATCACATTTTCTTTATCCACTCATTCATAGATGAGGCAGCTGAGGCACAGAGAGGATATATAACTTAATGAAGATCACATAATAATAAGTGCTAGAAGCAGTACTCTGACCCAGGCAGCCTGGCTCAACAGTCTATACTTTTAACCACTGTGCCATTCTGACTCTCCATATTTTATTCTGATTGTGACAAACATGAAAAGGGCAATAAATTACACATCACGACATATACATGGTTTAAAGTAAATTTAACAGTGTGAACCAAGTGTTTCAATGTTGTTATAATTTAATCATTACTACATCACATCAACTGATCACTTTGTAATTCAATAAACACCAAAATAAAATGGTTTGGAAACTATAATATTAAGATAAACCAGTATACAAAGAAAAATGCTTCATTTCATTAGTAATTAAGGAAATACAAATTAAAACAACATTTATACCTTTCAACTGGGAAACAATTAAAAATACTGATATAATCCATTGTCGGTAAAAATACAATGTAACATGCATGCTCCCATACTCCTGGTAGGTGAAGAAGTAGGTAAAGCTTTTTTAAGGGGGACAATTTGCTGATATCTATAAAAATAAAATATAACCCTCAACCCAGCCACTCCATTTCTAACTAGCTATCCTAGAGAAATCTACAGAACTCACAAAAGAGGATTGCCATGTGTTATTTTTCAGACTTCTGAGTTCCTGAGTCATTTATAATAAAAATATTATTCCTGTACTTTCTAAGTAATTAAAATAAATTTCTAACACTACGATGGAAAACTTATTGTTATACTTCTCAATGTCAACCTGAAGGTATAGATAATTTCTTCATTTCATTTTGTTGCTAAGTTTTGAAAAGTATAGATCGTGAAGCAAATCTAGGCTACATTGTAAATCACAAAAGTAAAATAATTAATTTGCATGTTTTGGTTAAGTTAAGGTTATATGATATAGCCACTACCCATTCAAATTTAACACTTGATGTCATGCCCTTTCCCTGCTCTACGCAGCTTTAACCAACTCCCCACCCCTATTCTTTAAGATATATCCCACAATACAAAATCTAAAAACTACATTAGTCATTTCCCCAATCTCTCATAAGTCCAAATAGCATTAGCCTTGTAGCCAAGTGTACAGGGACTGAGTAACCATGCAACTGTACACTCCTAAACTCACAATGTCATTTTTATTTAACTCATGGGTTAGGCAATGTTAAGCATATATCTAAGGGCAAGTTCATTAGTATTTGACCAAGGTACTATAGGGAATCCTTTTTTCCTCTAGCCTACACATTTCACAAAACTCACCATTTTTATAAATAAAACAGAAGGAAGAAGGCAAGAACTGGACAATGTGATAAAGTAAAATATTTGCTTTAACAAATATATTTTCCTATGCCAGACTCTTTATCTATCAAATATGATAATAAACACACGGTATGTTGTTTTGTAACTGCTAAATGTTGCAACAAAATTAGGGAAAGGAAGCTGGTTCCAGTTTTTTTAAAGGGTGTACTTATTAGGCTTTGAATATAAACTTCATTCGTTCAACCATTATATGCCATATGCTTTATATGCTAACACATCCCACAGTAACCATATTAAATAGATGGCATTATTTTCACTTTACAGATGAGAAAAATGACACCTAAGGACTTGTCCAATTGATATACCTGCTTCTCCACTCAGACAATGAACAGTCATAGCCAAAACTAAACTATCCTCACATCCAGTCCTCCCTATTTCAATAAATAATACTACCATTCACTCAGTTACTTAAGTCAAAATTTAGGAATCATCTTTCATTTTCCCCTTAATCTTACCATCTATTCCTTTTAATCCATAACCAAAACAGGAAGACCACCATCTCTCAGCTAAACTATTACAATAACCACTTTGCCAGTCTAGGTGCTTTCACTTTTGGTTTCTGCAATCCATTCTACACACAGCAGCAAAAATAGTATTTAAAAAAATATAAATTAGATCATGTAATTTCTCTATTTGAAACCTTTAAAAGCATCCTATCATACTTAGAATGATTTGGCCCTCACTTACTTCTCCAAATTAATAACCTGTTATCTTCTCACCCACCAAGTTATTTGTTTAATGATGAATATGTGACCCAAGCTGAGCTAGTTAAATCAGGGGCAAGAATTCTGCCTTAAGTATGAGAGAAGCAAATTTCATTAAAGTTACCAAACTGGCAGAATAAACTCAGAGCTTTACATAGTAGTCACTGTACCAACACCACTTGGAAAGATACTGACAGAATAAAGGTAGTTCAGAAGAAAGCAGAAGCAAGAGATGGACATAGAGAGTAGTGTATGCTGGTTTGTACGAGACATATCACTTGCATTTATTTATTATTCTTACTATATGTCAAGCACCATGCTGGGCAGACCCTAAGAGGATTTGAAGATAAAAGAAGCCTTTTTTCTAGGTAGATTGGAAAAATGATGTTTCCTTAAAATGCAGCTACTTTCACACCTCTATGCTTTTCCCTTTTGCTCATGTGGAAAATTCTCACTCATTTTAAAGGTCCACCTCAAATACTGCCTCTTAAAATGGCTTTCTTCCACCCTGTAGAGAAGGTTATCCCAGTTCCTACAACCTTCCAACAGATTTCTGTTACAGCACTTACTAAATCATCTTTAATATGTGTGAGTTTATCTCCTTAGAAAGCCCACATGCAAATTATCCTTGTGCTATAAGTTGCAATATGATGCTTAGTACATGGTAGGAGTACTATATTCGTTGAATGCAGGACTCTATATTTCTTTTTTATATAGGTAGATCTTTATACAAATGCCCAAATTTAAGACATACATTATTAGGTGCCAAAAGAAAGTCATAAACAAAGAGCCAAGAGGAAAAAGTCATTCTATCTCTGTGAAAAATTAGAGAAAAGTTTATAGAGGTAACACATTGGAGCACGGACCTTAACTTTCTAGATATGGACATGGAATGTAAAAACAGAGCAGAAAAGAGCATGGACAAGCAAAAGTACAGGAAATTACAGGGTTATGTCTAAAGAATGTATGTCAAAGAAGCCCTGAATGGTTGGAGCTGGTCGTGAACAAGGTAGAATAAAGGTGAGGTTGTTTGTTATTAGCTCATAGTAAAGTTCAGACACGAATACAGCAATTAGTATTACTCTGCAAATATTTAGGGGATAGAATAAAGCACCCAATGGATGTTGAATTAGACCTTAACTTGCTACCGAATACTATACTAAATATAATACTGACAAATAAGAAAGACATACCCACTCATCTCCTGAAGCTTATAGCAAAAAGAGAGCAATGGACACAATGGTAAACATTTTTCACACAATTCAGGCAATAATACATCTTAAATTAATATTAAAAACATGTATTGAGTGCTTATAATGTTTTAGGCATTGTGGTAAGAGCTTTAAATGCTCTACTGAAGATGATCTTCATAATAAACCCTTGAGATAGGTCATCATCTCAGAGATGAAAAAACAGGCATGGAAAGGGTATAAATGGCTATCTAGTATAAAGGGCTCCATCAGTATAAGAGAGAAAGAGAATGAGTTTGACTGGAAAATTTTCTTATAGGCAGTAAAATTTTGTTGTAGCTGTTGAATTAGGTGCTTGGGTTATGCCAGAAAATAAAAAAGAAATGGTTTTGCTGCATGAACCCTATAGTCTAATAGGAAAGACAAGTAAGCAAATACATTATTACAACTACGATCTGTCCTATGAAGGAAATAAACTAGGTTCAGTGACAGAAACTAGCAAAGGAGGGGAGATTTCATTAGGTTGGGGGATGGTGGCAGAGAAGGGCTTTCTAAGCCAACATTTCATTTGAGACCTGAAGAATGAGAAGCAAACCATGCAAAGAATGTTCTAGATAGAAAGGTAAGAGGTAAGCAAGAGACCTATGCATTTAGTAAATGTGATCATTCTCAGTAATAATTTCTCAGTAAATTCTACTTTATTTCTCCAGTTGTATTTCAATTTAGTATTGGTAAAAGCACATATTTACTGATTAATAAAATCATAACATGCAGTTAAAATGTAAAAGCACATAGTTAAATAGAAAATAGTTGGTAATTGCTATATATTTACAAATGCATGTGTATGGCACATATTTAAAATGCAAATACTAAAAATAGTTTCTATACATGCATTTAAGTAGAGTCTAATCCATACATTTTGGCAGTTAGGATATCTAATAAAACTACCACACAGACTGACAATAAAGTCCATTTCTGGTAAATGACCTAAACAGAAATAAGTTCTAGAGCTTGGAACTTATACCTTTATTTCAAAATAAGTAATATGTTAGCTTAAGATAAAATCTAGCTAAAAAAGGAAAATCACTTTCACTGTGATATATCTAATAAACATAGTAGGTTCTCGAGAAATCACTTGTTTCATATGGAACTAATTATCATACAGAATTAGGGGTCTTAAAAGATTAAAACAGTATTTTCCAAGTTGAGGAAATGTTAAGCCCTGATAGTGTGTAACAGACTGATAACAGGAATATCTAATTAATGTTCTGTAAAACTAATGTTTGAGTATTATTGACAATTAGCTTTATCACTAAACATTAATTATAATTTTTTAGTTTTGTTTCCTGCTACGCATTATTTAAATAAGATGTATTTTACAGAAAGGATACCTTCAAATGGAAGTTTTAATACTCTGTCATGTTATTTAGGAAATATTTTGACAATCTATCACAGATTCTAAGAACTTTAGAGCCAAAATTGACCTACGAGATCATCTGGTCAAAACTACTACTCAATACAGTAGTCTCCATAACAAAAATCTCCCTCAAGTGATCAGAATTTTGAGAGAATTTCTATCCTCTCCAAGATGCTCAGATAAACTTAAAGTACTTCTGATTTTCCCATTCCTGCAGTCGAGCACAGAATTTAAGTGAACCAATTACGTATGGAGTCCATAGAAAGCCATTCTGTATGGTAACCTGAACAGTTGCTTCTACAGGTATAAACTAACCACATGTTATAGATCATAGATACTATATCCAGAATTCGAATAATTTTTATAAAATGCCTTAAAAAAGAAAACTCTTTCTTAGTTGCGTGCTTCTTTTCTATCAAAATTTGTGATGCTTGACTTTGTCTAAAAAATGAAAAGTAGTTAATTTTGTTTTGATGTATTGTACACTGCAAATGCTTATCAGTCTTTGGAAATGATTCAATAGTATTCTTGCATACACACACTTGCAAACAAATACTAGCATACTATAAATTTTTAATCCAAATAGGAATCTCTCATTTTTCTGGACAGCTTCTATCTCTTAACTTTTCCATAGAATAGACAAGGTTTTATTAAAATGTCATCTCTCTATTATTGTTTTTTAATAAAACATCTTCAGTATTCATGGCATATTAATTCCATTCAGCTAAGAATTTCAATACGCAACTGAGTAGCTGAGTAGTTGATGCCGAGAGATGTACCTCTAGAGATAGAGTGCACTTGCACCTAATTAGAACTGTTTGAAATTTTTCGCACTTTGAATAAAACCAACAAATATGCATGTTGTCCAAATGTCATTTTCTGTCTCGATTTTATCAACAAAATATTTAACCTGTTGTGTAAAGTGAGAGCAGAACTCCAAAAATTAAAAAAAAAAAAAATTTATGTTAGTGATTAGCCTACTTATTTCCTTGGTTATAAGAGTGAATCCGATACATATTTAATATATACTTGTACATCTTTTAAAAAGGAATTTAAGGTACTCTATGTCATGTAAATTTGGTGTATGCAACAGAAAACCTACTCAGCAGTTTGGAGAATAAGTTGCTATTTCTATTCTTTTAACATTTAGTGTTGAGATCTGAACATGGTATTTATCTTCCTCAAAATGTAAAAGACATTAAAAGTGGTTTTGAGTTTAGATGGCAATAGAAGGCACGTGGAATGGTCAGAAGACACAGCATTATTTTTTAAACTTATGTATCATAACTATGGAGAATGTTTTAGAAAAAATAAAAAATCCAAATGTCTCCTAACATTATCTTTAAATTTCATTTTATATAAATGTTACTTTTGACAAAATCAACAGGGATGTTAACAGAAAAAAAGACAGCACAAGTTGTTTTAATACAGTAATTTTTAAAATAATATTTTAAGGTCCTAAGACATTATATTTTCATTTGTTGGAACTTATACCATCTATGAATAGAGAGAATTAATCAGTTAGTTACCTCTTAAAATGTGAAAGGAAATCTTTCAGCTAATTTGAGTTGGTTCACACTATTGGCTTCCAACTTGGAAACTGAAAGGTGAGTCAATCAGTTAAGCAATGGATGCCAAAAAATTAGTAGGCAGCAAAGTCATAGCAGGAGTAGCTTAACAAGGTGATAATGGACAGAAATGCCATCCTTACTGTGCTATTGAAACATGTGTGTTTAATAGTCTTCACTTCCCATAGATACTTTTTTTGATTCAAACTCTGAATCAGAGAGAAAACTACAGTCCATGATAATAGGTCATTTCTGAACTTGTTCGCAAAAATACACTAGATTCTGAAATTCAGTTTCTGCCAGCAGGAGCCAGGCAGCAGAGAAATAGGCAGCTGATATATTCAATCACTTATTTATTCATTAATTTAGTAAACTGTGTTCCTATCATAGGCCAGGTATTGAGGCAGAAATGAAACTGAAGTTCACAGTCTACTGGGGGTTAGACACACACACCAGTGGTGGGCTGATAAATCGGCTTTCCCCAAACAAAAAGCTGTGATTTGAAGTTTGCTGATTTCCATGGTGTAAATACTCTCATTATGGCTGATTTCAAGGTTTATCAGGTTCACAAAATTCCTGAATATCTATCTAACAATCAGTTTTCTTGCACTGACAGAAATTAGCTCCAGCACTGTAACTAAGAACTTCAATTGAATTTTTGCAAGTTAACACCACAAAGTGCTATAACAGATGTATATCTAAGTGCTGTGGTTAGAATGGTTTAATGGAACTCAATTTCAGCAAATGTTTTTTCTTCTACTGTTAAAGCATTCTGTTTGGTTCTATAGAGTATATAAGGATCAGTAAGACAGTCCATCTTTCCTCAAAGAGCATATAGGCTGGAAGACAGGCTAAGACCATTACATAAATGAATGTACAAGGCACAATATCACTCAGTGGCAAATGAGGGCAAAATCAAGAAGTAAGAAGAGTTTACATTACAATAGGATGGACGATTATAGATTTCCTGAAGGATGTATCAGCTGAGTATGGTCTTCCTGAAAATATAGGGGTCTTTGAACAGTGTGAGGAGAAGGGGTCAAGCAGAAAGAGAATTAAAGGAACCTTTTTAAAAATAATGAGGCATATTCAGAAACAAGAAATATTACATCCCCCACAAGAACAGTATGTTAATTACAATTGATGAACCTACATTGACATATTATTATCATCCAAAGTCCATAGTTTACATTAGGGCTCACTCTTGGTGTTATACATTTTATGGGTTTGGACAAATTTATAATGATATATATCCACAATTATAGTATCACATAGGGTAGTTTCACTGCCCTATTAATCTGGTTTTTTGTCTCTATACATTTGCCTATTCCAAGCATTTCATATAAATGGAATTAATACAATATATGGCTTTCTGTGTCTGGCTTCTTTCACTTAGCACCATTTTTTCAAGATTCATCTATGTTGTAACATGTATCAATACTTCATTCCTTTTTTATGACTAAAAAATTTCCACTTATGGATATACCATATATTGTTTATCCATTCATCAATTGATGGACATTTGGATTATTTCCATGTTTTGGCTATTAAGAAAAATGCTGTTATGAATATTCATGTACACATTTTTTTGTGCACATACATTTTCAATTCTCTTGGTATATATCTAGCAGTGGAATTGCTGGGTCATGTGGTAACTCTCTGTTTAAAATTTTTGAGGCCAGTTTTCCAAAGCTACGGCATCATTTTACATTCCCATTAGCAATATCTGAGAGTTCCAATTTCTCAACATCCCTGTCAGCACTTATTACTATCATCTTTTTTATTCTAGCCATCTTATTAGTGTGAAGTGGTATCTCATTCTGATTTTCGTTAGCAGTTCCCTAATGACTAAAGATGTTGAGTAACTTTTCATGTACTTATTGACTGCATATCTTCTCCTGAGAAAAGTCTATTCAAATCCTTTGTCTATTTCTAAATTAGGTTGTCTTTTTATTACTGCGTTAATAGATCTTTATATATTCCAGATACAAGTCTCTTGTAATATATGATTTAGAAAAATTTTCTCCCATTCTATGAGTTCTCCTCTCACTTTACTGATGATACCCTTTGGGGCACAAAGTTTTTAATTTTGATAAAGTCCAATTTGTTGGTTTTTCATCTTGTTGCTTGTGTTTCTTTGTGTCATATCTAAGAAACCAACACCTGATCCAGGGTCACAAAGATTTATTCCTATGTTTTCTTCTAGGAGTTTGATAGTTTTAGCTTTTCATTTAGGTTTTTGATCCAATCAAGTTAATTTCTATATATGATATGAAGGAGTAGTCCAATTTTATTTTCTTCAATGTAGATATCCGGTTGTCTTGCCACTATATGTTGAAAAGACTATCTTTCCCATGTTGACGCGTCTTGACAACATTGATAAAAATTGAAGTTAAATGTAAGGGGTTTATTTCTGGAATTCCTATTCCATTCCATTGATCTCTAGTTCTATCCTTATGGTGGTACCATAGCCTTGATATTTACATAGAATTTTAATTCATTTATCCAAGTGAAGCTAATGACATCAAATTAATATCATTTACTTTTATTATATCTCAATATTGAAAAGATCTTTAAGTATTACCGAGACTTGTTTTGTTCATGCAATTCAGTTTTGTTACATCATATACATTTAAGGTAAAAGTCTACTTTAAGATAAAAAATAAAATTCTTTGTTTTTCAGAACAAAAATCTCAATTATAAAAACTCAAGCACCATGCAACAGAGGCCTCTATTTCAACCTTAAACCTCTTAAATAATACTTTAAAGATTAAAGAGATATTTACATTCCACAGTGACATATGCACATTTATATACAAAGTGACTATCTATTAACTACTTTTCCCTGTCTCTCTCCCCACCACAAGGTTCATTTGAAGCCCATATGAAATATCAAAATTCACATGTAATCACCAAATTTTAGAACCAGAAATCATTTGACCAAGATCCAGAGTAGTTAAATGAATTGCCCAAACTCATATAGCTATAAAGCAAAATATTAAACATTAGAATCCAAGGCTTCTAAATTCCTTTTCAACCACTGGATATTGATTCACGTAAATCTTTGCTCATTAAACAATCATTTAAAAGGCTGTAGATACTATATTTAGTACTGTAAATATGAAGATTAAATGACTGAGATCCTGCCCTCAAGGAGTCTACCATGAGAAGGAAAACAAACACCAAACAAAAGGACAGAGGTACTGCAACAGAAGTATATACCAGGTTAAATGAGACTCAGGGATTTTATGCATATTTTAAAGTTCCCAGACAGTTTATATTTTCACTAGCAAAAACTTTGATTTTTTGCAGTTCTACATTAGGACAAAGACAAATAAATGCAATTGACACACACAAGACCACTCAAGGATAGATGATCATGTACCTAGTGGCAGAAGAATTACAACT